>NC_064638.1:639950719-640252765 GCF_023864345.2 Schistocerca serialis cubense
ATTCTGATATATTTTCATCACTTTTAGTTGTTTTACGAAGTCATCCTGGTCTTGGTATGTCCTTATTGCTACCTGTTGCCTTCTGGCGGTGAAGGGTGTATTGCACTCCCTCTATAGACACACTACACTGTTTCACAATTTGGCAAATAGATAAACCTGCTTGTCTAAGTTCTACAATTGCGGCATGTTTTTCTATGGATATCTCCACTCATGGAGCCATATTAGCGATGTGCACACTTCGGCGTCATGAAGGAACTGGCGTGCAGGAACCACATGGCTTGCCATTTGCTGCGGACATCACGTCGCTGCAGGGAACAACACAGGTGCACCAAATGCAGCGTCCATAGGTAAACAAACATATCATATAGGTATATAACGTTTATGTACACAACATTTTTGTTGGATACTATTGTATCTCAATGACCACAAACAAAAATTATGACATGTGTACAACTGTTGTACTATTCCTTTTCTTCCTCAACCATACCCATGGTGTTAGAACTTACGTAGGCCTGCAGAGAACTAGATGTGTGTACTGGGTGTACTGAAATTAAAGAGTGGTAGTGTACATTTAATATATAATTACATTTTTTGTGGGCAGTGGAACTGAAGCTGATAAAAACAGCTTTTTTCAAAGAAAACTATTACAGTGACATCTGGAGTTAATAAATGAAATTCAGGGCTGTTGTGGAGCTCCTTTTTATTATTCCAGTGTAGCAATACATTTATCCTTGTATTTGGGTAACATTAAAAATAAGAGCAAATGGTTAATATGTGAATTAAAGGAAAACCTACCAGTCACCTATAGCTGACTGATGTGTGGTACATAGAAACATGAAACTGAAATGGTTTTTTTACTAGCTCTCAAGTTCTTGTTCTTTCTCTAGTAGATGTATACACATTCATGCACAGAACCACACACCCATAGTCACTGCGAGATCAGATTGTTAGATAGTTACATGTTCCATAGACCATTTGAATGATTCTTTCATTGAAATGGTGTAGAATGAGTTAATGTACAAGATATGTATATATGGTTAGTGTTAACATTAATGAACACATTATTTTTAGTCTTGCTCTACACTTAAAGCAAGTTTTTTTAATTACCTGTTACCAGTTTTTAAATAGAAATTTGTCCTTGGAATAGAAGTATTTGTCCAGGAGAAATGATTTTAGGTTAGATTTAAAGTTTGCTTTGCTATCTGTGAGACATTTTACGTTCTTGGGAAAATGATAAAAAATTGTTGCTGCATATTGAATTCCTTTCTGAGCCACTGACAGCTTTACTCATGCATAACGAAGGTAATTTTTTCTACTAGTGTTATAGGTAGGGACATCACTACCCCACTCAAATTGTAATGGATTATTTATAATGAATTTCACTAGCAAATATATGTACTGTGATGGTGTAATTGAAATGCCAAACTCCTGACTTTATCAGCACTTTCAACATTGTTTAAAAATTCAGTCTGTAAGACAGACCATCTATGAAAACTGTTCGTAGGTTTTCACAGATTCTCTGCCTTACAAACTGAATTTTTACACAACACTGAAAGTGCTTATAAATCCCAACATAGGAGACTTCATACAAAAAGCAGAGAAATTTAACTAAGTGACTGGGTAGTGTGTCCTATTACACCAGCAAAAAATCAACAAGAAATGTTGACACTAAGAAGGAACAAATCATTGAGTCCTCATGGTAATCTCATGTTAGTTATTCAAGCTCTTCAAGAGCAGATTAGTTCATACATCTGACAACTAATCAATGCATGTCTCTGACAGGCAAAATATCAACATTATGGAAAAAGGCATACATAATTATTTTAAGGAAGGGAGAGGACAACAGTCCTCTAGCTGCAATAGACCAATTTATCTGCTAGACACTTTTGGACATATGCTAGAAAAATTGTTACCTAGTAGACTGTTGTATCGACTCCTCATCAGTTCACTTTAGAAAAGTGAAGTAAATATAGGATGCTCTAAATGAGGCAATATTTATCAAGATACCGTTATCAAGAAGTGCTCCATGCAAATACATAGCAATCATAATGATAGTCAATGCTGGGGCATTTGACAACATTTGCTGGCTGGCACTTTATTACCCTGAAAGCGTATGTTTGCCTGCTCGCCCTACAGCTCTAAACAACTATCACACGTGCTGTTGCCAGGGCAGGAGGCAAACTAGCATATCCAGAAAAGTCTCCAAATGCTGTCACAACACTCCATAAAAGTCTCCAAATGCTGTCACAACACTCCATTTGTGATTCTGAGTTCTGGCATTTGATGCTAAATACACTCCTAGAAAATCAGTCAGTCATAGGTCAGGTGGAATATGACAATGATTTAATGATACTTGTGAATGGTAGTTCAAGAAGAAATCTGAGAACAGGTGGTAAGAGGTGCACAACTGGTAACCTGGAGTAAAGTAGTGCCTCAAAAAACTATATACATTGAGCTAAAAGTCCACCTATTAAGACATCTAGTACATGACTTAATAACATGTTCATAAAAGAAAAACTGTATCTATACCCAAATATTTAGTGTCTTTGTAAATGAGCAATTCAGTTTCATATAGGAGAAGTGGGTATGTGAGGCAGAAAAGTAATGTAAAATATAATAAGCCTAGCCAGGTGCAATTATAAGCTGCCAGTACAAACATGATATCACAAGGCTATTTTTACTGTTTTTGTGTAAGTGCCTGGGCTAAGAGGCTGCTATAGGACACAACAGCACAAACAGTGAACAGAGTGCTAATGGGGAGGGAGAGGGATATTTCTAATTGACACACAGACGAAAGCAGCCATGTACTGGTACAAAGGGAAAGACTACCTTCAAGTTCAGAATCTCGTATCAGCTAAGAAAACTGAACTTAATCAATATAAAAGTTTAAACAGAAGAACTGCAGTAGTTTAAAAGAAAAACACCTTTCACATGCTGCACATTAAGTTTTACAGTATTTAACTTATGCAGGCAGATGTGTTTCATTTTAATTACAAGGCATCTTCAGTGGGTGTCAGAACAGCATTTATTTCGTTACTTGCTTTGTAACTAAGATTAAATGTGTCTGGATGCACAAGCTAAATAAAAATGTGCAGCATGCAAAAGGTGTTTTTCTTTTAAACTACTGCAGTTTATATAGAGCTGCTGAGAAAATAGCGACAAAAAGAAACTTGTTAAACAGAATAATTTCTAATTGGTGATTATAAAAACCACAGTGGACAATGAGGGAGGAAAATATGGTAGATGAATTAGCTCATAAGATCTGACAGGGTAATACAAACCACAAAGCAAAACCTAGTAAGAAACTGGGTCCTCAGCCTCTGGCAGGAATGACAGACTGATTTTGTAGATGGCAGATGAATCTGCAGCTTCTCTGCAAATGACCAAGACTGGATTACAATTTGTGAACCCCTCAAGAGGACTGATCCAGTAGGCCATAGTCCATTTGCCATGTTTTAGGCTTACAAGGAAAGAAACAAATGAATGTGTCTGCTAATAAGAGGGCACTTCATGCACAAATGTGGCTATGGCTGTGAGGCAAGAGCTTTCCCATGCTTAAAACATCACATTTTAGATTCTGCACCATGAGTCCAGACCAGCAACAAATTTGCTTGTGCAGTGACCAAAAAGGCATGGAAGGTACATCAACATTTGAACCAACAAGTTCTCCTCATACTGTAATAGTAGCACCACAGTAGCACTTCTTTGAGCCCAAGTAGTTTGAGATTGGGATGATTCAGTTCATTATTCAGCAATAATCGACACTGGATGACATAGTGTGCCCATAGAGCTAGGAAATTGTCACCTACAACCAGAGAACACAAGAGAAAAGTGTGCAGACAAAGACTATTATTTAACATTAAACAGATGAAAAATTCAGGTTCTTTCCCTTTGTCCTCTGCCTTACCCACAGAGCAGGCAGAGAGCTGGCAGACTGGGAGTGACACCAAGTGATGTGAGGAATTTCAAATGCAAAAACTATTAAAGAGATGGACAGTTCTCTGCAAAAATATACAGCATAATATAGTAAAATAATAATGTGGAGGTAAATATACGTGACTTAGTAGTAGCAATAATGATGGCGATGGTGGTAATATTAGCACTAATAGTAATATTTTGCTATATTTGTGACTGTAAAGTTATTATTTAACTTACATAAATGTAGAAATATAGTAGTAGGCAGAAAAATAGCCTATTGTAGATTACTAGGTAAGAGGTTATTACGTAATGCAAATAATTATATTTTGTACAAGGCTGTTTGCAAACAGCTGAAACTGGTAATGATTCTAATAGATTTCTGTTACTATCTAAGAAAAATGAGAAGAAATGTAACATAACAAAATGTTATGGTACTTATACTTAGGACACAAAGGTCATGGGATAGCACTAGTATCGTGTACACAATGTATAAAAGGGCAGGTCATTGGTAGAGCTGTCATTTATACTCATGTGATTCACATGAAAAAGTTTCTGATGGGATTATGGCTGCACAGTGGGCATTAACAGACTTTGAATACAGAATGGTAGTTGGAGCTAGACCTGTGGGACACTCCCATTTCAGAAATCGTTAGGGAATTCATATTCCAGGATGCACAGTGTCAAGAGTGTGCTGAGAATAGCAAATTTTGGCCATTATCTGTCACCATGGACAATGCAGTGGCTGATGGCTTTCACTTAACAATCAAGACCGGAAGTGTTTGCATAATTGTCAGTACTAACAGACAAGCAACATTGAGTGACATAACTGCAGAAATCAATGTAGTGTGCACAGTGAGCTTATTCATTTGGACAATGTGGTGAAATTTGGCATTAATGGGTTGTGGTTGCAGATGACCGATGCAAGAGCCTTTGTTAAGAACATGACATCACATGTGGTGCCTCTCCTGGGTTTGTGACTGGAAAACTGCGGCCTGGTAAGGTGAGTCCTGATTTCAGTTGGTAAGAGTGTGGCACACACCCCACAAAGCCATGCACCCAAGTTGTCAATAAGGCACTGATTATGGCTCGATAATGGTGTGGGCTGTGTTTTAAGTGGGATGGACTGGGTACCCTGGTCCACCTAAACCGGCCATTGACTGGAAATGGTTATGTTCGGCAACTTGGAGACCATTTGCAGCCATTCTTGGACTTCATGTCCACAAACGACATTCGAATTTTTATGGATGATAATGCATCATGTCACTGGACAACAATTGTTTGTGATTGGTTTGAAGAACATTGTAGACAATTTGAATGAATGATTCGGCCACCCAGATCACCCGACATGAATCCCATTGAACATTTACGAGACGTAACAAGAGGTCAGTTCATACAAAAAATCCTGCACCAGCAACACTTTTGCAATTACGGATGGCTATAAAGTCAGCATGACTCAATGTTTCTGTAGTGGACTTCCAATGACTTGTAGAGTTTATGCCACATTGAGTTGCTGCACTATGCCGGACAAAAGAAGGTCCAACACGATATTGGGAGGTATCCCATGACTTTTATCACCTTACTGTATAGTGTTGTTACCCTTTTCAACATACAATGACTTATAACTGGTTTAAAAAATCCACACAGTAGAAATGTCAAAAATGCTTTCAGCCACAGCCTTAATCAAGCAAAAGAGAAGCACACACCATTTATACACACAAGCAAGCACACCTCAGCACACATGACCACCAGCTCCAGCATCTTGGCCCAAGGGCAGTTGTGTGCATGAGGTGTGCTTCCTTGTGTGTATGAATGGTGTGTGTTTCTGTTTTGCTGATAAAGGCTGTGGCCAAAAGATTTATGTAAGTGTCTTTTAATTGTGCCCCTCTGCAACTTAATGTGTCTTCTTTACAGTAAGTAGCAATCTGTCTCTTCCTACATTGTTGATATTCTTACATGGAGTTTGCACTGTTTGATTTTATCAAACACAGAAGAAAATAGATAATAATCAAAATTTGTGGATATCATAAATCTATTTTACATTTGATGGTGTCATTGCTTCCAAACGCTAACTTGGAGCATTGTTCATTATGACTGCTGTGGCTTCTCATATAGAATGTAATGACAGTTTCTTCAGTGACTCTATCAGACAGGTTACCTCTCAAGTTCACGTTACGTAGTTGCGGCCAACTCATGCTGCAACACCAGGGCAACATAATGTTGTATCTGTGTTTTTATGAAGCAGTTTGCGCTGAGGAAGACATTGCTCACATGCTTAGCAGTGATTTCAGTCTAGTGGCTGTTGACTGCTCAGTGCCTAAAGTCAGTGGTGTGCATTCATGGCAAACAACTGAAGAACTTCTTTGGTAATAATACCTGCTATGATACATTATGTATTTATAACCACACATTTATTCAAGACTATCTACATAAAACCCTTAATTTCTTTGAAATACATAGAACCAATGCGATGATCACATTACATTATTAATAGAGCACCTGTGAGCTGAGTCAAAGCAATATCTGTGCAGCTTAGCTAAGCAGTGAGAGAGTTGTGCAAGCAGCTCTGTTGGCTGTGTGCCATGGGCACATTTTTTTGGTCACAACCAAACATAACTTTGGGTAGCGAGAGACTTGCATGTACACCTCTGTTCACCCACAGGCCTTGTGCGTGTTTTTAGCCATAAGCAATGGTAGCTTGAGACAGGCATATAACATGTAATGGAGTGTATTAGTAATAGTAAAGTACTATAATGCTCTGTTTGCAAGTTTGCCAAAAGTATGTAGAGGTGCCTGGTGGTATTTAGTGATATAATGCAGAACTATGTCTACATGTATTACAAAAGAGCTTTCATCTACGCCATTTTGTGTGCATTCTTTCTCAGAAACGGAGGAGATAATTGAAAATGGATGGTCAACACCAAAACTAACAAACTTGGTTCAAAAGACCAATAGATTCACTAACGGAAAATCAATAAATTCACTAGGCTTTTAGGGTAAATTAATACCAAATGTGATGTGTCAGCCAGTAGCAGTGACCTAAAGTGGTGTTTCAATGGTATTGGCTGTTGTTCGGAAATGACAGAAATGATAATAGCACTGTTATACCACATTTTGTCTTAAATCACCATCCAAATAACTGGAGTCAAAAATATTTTTTAACTTGCTTGATGGACTTGCTGCTTATTTTTTTCAAGATCTTCTAAACCAATTAAATTTTTGGACACAGTTTTGCAATGTTGTCTTCCAAACACCTGTCCAGTGAGATTAAATTAGACTGGATTAGGTGTACTTTTCATTCCAACTTGATTCACAGTGAGGAGACAGATTCTCTGGGATATGAACCATGTCAGACAATAAGAATACAGAAAAATACAAATGAGACAGAATTACTCATCAAGATTAGTGAATGCTACGTGCAAGAACAGAAATAAACTTTGTAATGTGTTAAGTGCCATGCTACAGCAACCTCAAGAAATTGACTCAGATATTTTAGGACCAATTAAGGTATTTTTGGTACTTTGAGAAGACTTCGAGTTTGTTTCATTCTTGAACACATGTGACAAAATATTTACCTTTCCATGATGTGCTGTTCAACATCCTGCAGAACCAACCAAGTGATATCCTGTACTGTGAACAAAAAATCCAAGAAACTTACCACTCCTCAGTTGCACTATGTGATGACTGTGAACAAGTTTTCCAAGAAACTGTCTCTCAAGTAGGAATACGTTCAAAGAAGAAAAATATTGACTATAAATGCACCTATTGCAAAGTGTTTGATAACATTGATACCCATTTGAATTTAAGATTTCAAGAGTATTCTAAATTGAAATTTTCAAATTTATTGTTTCATGTAAACTACGGGCAATACTCTAACCATTTGTCCTACTGCAGCTTCAAAAATCCTATAGTTTCATATGGAATGTTCGCCAAAGCCATTCGAGTGATAAATGATCTGACAGTAGTTCACATTAGTGAAGAGTTTAGAAACAAAACCATGAGAGAACCTGCAAAACTACTCAGCAGTAATTCAATTTCAAACAAAAGTTTTGAACAGTATAATATGTTAATATCGTTACTATATACAATTCATGGAGTACACTTTCAGTATAAAGGCTGTTTTCTTCTATGATGAGAGAAATAAAAGTTACTTTCTTAATTCTATTGGAGAACAGAGACTGTCTCATCTTTTAATTGAAGTTTGCCTACTAGTAGAACTCGAAAGAAAGATCATCTGTTTGAGGAGGTGGCTACCAAATTTCCTTTCCAGGAGAAAAGAATGGAATTTCAATTCCATTGATCTCGCAGAGGTACTCGGTCTACCAAAGTGTCAAGATAGAGATTAAAGCCAGATACTAGTTATTTTCTACAAAAGTTCGGTTTCGTAATATTGTGGATATTATTGAGATGACCCTGTTCCTTGATTTACTATTGTTTACTTAAAATTGTAATATTAACATGATTAATTAATAAATTAATGAATATTTAATAAGAGTATATTAATGCTATAATAATATAATTATAATATTCCGTGCTTCAGCTTTCAGAATGGAAACTCTGCCGTGAGTGTTTACTTTTACACCATTCATGGCTCTCCAGTATTATTTATTTTATAAGTTTGTTTTTATTTTATTCAGTGTTTATTTC
Organism: Schistocerca serialis cubense; assembly: GCF_023864345.2. Classification (NCBI taxonomy): domain Eukaryota; kingdom Metazoa; phylum Arthropoda; class Insecta; order Orthoptera; family Acrididae; genus Schistocerca; species Schistocerca serialis. Next base: position 639,959,282 of record NC_064638.1, read on the forward strand.
ATTCTGGTGTTTCACAGTTTCATGTGGTATCATTCTGTTTTGCTTTGTTTCAGTAAGTTATGCGTACTTTACAATGTGTTCAGTGAGAGTTTGTCACTGGGACAAATATTCAACCAATTAAAGTTAAATTAAAATAACATCTAAGCCAGATGTCATTTAGTTAATGCAGGCTTGTCTTTTTCACACTTTTAACAAACTCATTCCCTCTAAATCAAATCTTTGAGTTGAGCTCCAAAGTGGAATGTCATAAGAGATCATAACCATAGTATACTTCTGAACTATAGTTGCACCAAATAGACCAGATCATTCATTCACCTTTAAGGATGTTTATAATAACTGGTGTCATAATGTGATGTTTATATACATCAATAGCTACAACACTACAGTATTTGTACATGGTTCTTTGTACAATTAAGTAATAGTTATGGTACAAGAAGGGATTAACTTAAGTTATAACTTTAATAATGCACTTTGTTATACAAGGTAACTTTTATTTACAAATCTAATATAGTGTGATGCAATGAATCACTCACAATGAATTAGATTAACAACATTCCTATGCCAGAATCAAAATTTCAAGTTATCTATTATACATTCTTCAAATTCTTTCAATGTATAAAATGCATTACCTTTTATCCATTTCATTATTAGCCTTTTGAATTAATTCAAAAGCACTTGAGACATTTGAATTTATTCAGAGACACTGAGTGTGCTTTTTTGGGTAATTTGTTAAAATATAAGAAATTAAAATATGAGGGATTACTGTGATATAATTTATTATATTATTTAAAACTAATGTGGGTTTTTGGTAGTCGGGAACAGAACTTGCCAATTGCATGTCTGTTTGTTGTGTTATGGTGATTAAAGTTATCCAGATTTCCTTTAGCATATACTAGGCAACTACAGGGGGCGGACAAAAATATGGAAACACAAAAACCACAACATGTTACCACACCTAATATGGTGTAAGAAAACTGTTGGCATTCTAAACAGCTTCCAGTCATCTTGGACTGGATAAATACTGGTCCAGTATGTTTTTTAAGGGACTCTTATATCACTCTCCCTGCAAAATAGTGACAAATTCAGGCAACAATGATGAAGGTGGATAGCAATCATGCACCCTTCTCTCCAAAGCAGACCACAAAGGCTCAATGATACTGAGATCTTGTGACAGTGGTAGCCATGGGAGGTGCAACAATTCATCCTCAGGGTCAAAAAAGGAATCCTGGACGATGCAAGCTGGGTGAACAGGAGCCCTGTCAATTTTGAACCACAACATCACCATTGGGCTACAAACATTGTATGATGGAGTGGATCTGGTCAGCCAAAATGGCCACACAATTCTTGGCAGTAATGTGATCTCAGACTATCCATGAGGCCCATGGAATACCATGATATGGCTGCCCAAATTATCATAGAACCCTGCAAGTTTCACTCTTGGGGCATAAACTTGGCCATAAGTTGGAAACAGCATGAAACATGACTCAACTGACCAAATACTTCCATTGCTCCATAGTCCAGGTTTTATGGCTATGGCACTCCATTTTTCTGTTATGGGCATTTGCATCACTGAATTGTGGTTCTGTAATTCCAGCTCACCCTGCAATTCACAACTTATGGAGATCCCTTTTTGTTGTTTTGGTGCTGATTGGGTTATGAGTGTGACATCAGTTTTGCAGTGGCCTTTTCAGCTGTCACCCTCTTATTTTTCGTCACAATCTTCTTCAATGACCGTCTGTCACAATCACTCAACCCACACTTTTCTATGTGTTGTTACTTAGTTGATGAAGTTTTTCCCACTTTCCCCATATGTGGTATAAATCTTCAATATTATGCCTCTTGAAACACCGAACGCTTCAGCTACATACAATACGAGCACATACAATACAAGCACCAACAATTTGCCTACATTTGAAATCACTTAACTCCCACATGATGTACTCAAAACTACACAGAACGCTGTTCTGACTATGACTGACACTTGCAATGTGTGGAGGACATTGCAAATGTGCCATTTGTGGTCAAATAGGTCGCACTAACTTTCACGCTTCATTAGTATCTACATTTATATTCAAGCATGCATTTATCATGGTGTTCCTATATTTTTGTCGAACCCCTGTAAAAACATACATGCTAGGGACTGTCATGATATTCATTTCCTTGAAGCAGTGTGCATAAATGATTCCTATGGTGTCAGTCTTGCAATGCATATGATAGCCTTTTTTGTCATTTAAATACAGTCTTTGATCCAGGTGAGTTTCCTCACAGCAGACTTCTAAATGTCAGATGGAAACTCAAGAAAGCAAAGTATGCAAATTGAAAGAGTGTTCCACTAACAGGGTCTCTCAGCTTATGCAGCAGATAAATCACATGTGAGAGTCTGGTGCATAGTTTACCTGTGTTTACATTCCAGCTAAGACTGTAGTCAGTATGGTAGCCAAGAAGTTACACTGGTTTAGTTTCCTGTTTAGGGGCATTTAAATTAAATGCAATGTTTTTTTTATTTTGCTGTCACTCTAATGCCTGAAATGAGGAATAAAACTCTGTAAGTTTCCATAATGATTAATAGAGAATACACATACTGCTTAATAGTTTCTTTCTGTGGAGTTCCTATTGAGGCATGAAATAGTTCTCCATTTGTTCTGTTTCTGCTCCTTCAATTGCCATTAGATCTGTGTGAGTCTTATGATTCCTGAATGGACAGAAAAGTTTACAGGCACTCCTGCTGATACTTAACACTACCATATTTCCATATTTTTACACAGCCATGACATGAGCCCCATGCAATTTCACACACCTGATACATCAATTGCTGAACAGATAAGGGAGCATTCCCAACTGTCAGTTCAATTTCTGAACTGACAAGGGAACATTTCCAAGTTTCAATAAACAATATTGCTTGGCTGGTGCATAGAGGGGGCGAATATCACAATAAGTATCTTTTTTTTCTTTTTTACCAATTTTATTTTTAAGGGGTAAAACTCACCACAAATGGTAATTTAGCATATTAGGTTTGGAGGCAATATCTTCAAAATGATGATATATAAAAAATGTTTCTCATATAAAAGTTGATATGTAATTAACACTCTTGAAAACTGTATAACTGAATTATGTAATAATTTGAAATTTTGTAAAGCATGCACCACTAAACATTCATTATTAATCGAGTTATTTATTTTATTTATATTTGTTTCTTATTTCAAATGGTTATTTTACATTTTACTTTTTTTTGGTTTACTGTTTCATATACATGTATTTCGTAATTGAAAACAAAACTAACTCATTATTATGATCCAAATCATTACAATAATGATAACTTGTAAATAAATTCTTAAAACTTAATATTTTCTTATACCATGCACGGCTGGATGGGTGAGGACAGTGAATAACGAAGGTCGAGGCCAGTAGGGTTACGGGAACATAGGATGTATTGCAGAGAATGTTCCTATCTGCACAATTCAGAAAAGCTGGTGTTGGTGGGAAGGATCCATATGACACAGGCTGTGAAGTAGTCATTAAAATGAAGGATGTCATGTTTGGCAGAGTGTTCAGCAAACAGGGTAGTCCACTTGTTTCCTGGCCACAGTTCATCGGTGGCCATTCATCTGGACAGACAGCTTGTTGGTTGTCATGCCTACATAGAATACAGCTCAGTGGTTGCAGCTTAGCTTGTAGACCACATGACTGGTTTCACAGGTAGCCCTGCCTTTGATGGAATAGATGATGTTAGTGACTGGACTGGAGTAAGTGGTGGTGGGAGGACACAGGTCCTGCATCTAGATCTATTACAGTGCTATGAATCATGAGGTAAGGGATTGTCAGCAGGGATTGTGTAAGGATGGACGTGTATATTGTGTAGGTTTGGTGGATGGCGGAATACCACTGTGGGAGGGATTGGAAGGATAATGGGCACGACATTTCTCATTTCAGGGCATAATGAGAGGTAATCAAAACCCTTCTGGAGAATGTAATTCAGTTGCACCAGTCCTGGGTGGTACTGACTTAAGAGGGGAATGCTCCTCTGTGGAACTTTGGGAGGTGGTGGGAGACTGGAAAGATAAGGCATGGGAGATTTGTTTTTGTGAAACGTTGGGAGGATAATTACAGTCAGTGAAGGCTTCAGTGAGACCTTTGGTCTATTTCAAGAGGGACTGCTCGTCACTGCAGATGTGATGACTGCAGGTGGCTATGCTGTACAGAAGGCACTTCTTGGTATGGAATGGGTGGCAGCTGTCGAAGTGGAGGTATTGCATGTGATTAGTAGGTTTGATATGGATAGAGGTACTGATGTAGCCATCTTTTAGGTGAAGGTCAGCATCTAGGAAGATGGCATGTTGGATTGAGTAGGACCAGGTGAAGCAAATGGGGGAGAACCTCAACAAAGAAGAAAACATCTTTCAAATATCTTTTGACATGGTCAGACATTTGTTTACTGTATTTCAATGCTGTTACAAGGACATTTGGGGCTTCAAAAAGAGAATCTTGAATTCTCTGTCCAAACTCAACATTAGTTTCTTTTAAAACTATGAAAGGGTGTCAGTGTGAGAAAACCATTTTGATCATCATATCTGAGGACAAGACAGGTACAGACATGCTACATCTATGGATTTCGATGTTGGAAGAACCTCATGAGAAGATTTTCCGATACAGTTCTGTTGAATGATTTTGATGTGTCTCCACTTTAGAGACAGTATAATTAAGGTACAGTCACTAGTACATAATCAATTATTTTTACAAAGGCTTACCATGGTGATGAAATATGCCTCATACATATTAGATATTTAGAGGACCACCAGCGACAATTTGAAATCCTACTGAATTTGTTTTATATTGTGCTCTCCATTATGTATATAATGTGAAGAAATTTCAATCATTTTATGTGCATAGTATAAGAAAACATTATTTTTAAACATTTGTTTATGAACTATCAATATTGTAATAATTTTGTATCATAATAATGAATTATTATTTTCAAGTAAAAAAATACGCATATGCCAAACTGTTAACTAAAAAAGTTTAAAATGTAAAATAACAATTTTAAGCAGAAACCAAATGTAACTAAAATAAATAACTAGGCTAATAATGAATGTTTAGATATTTTAATCAGGTATGTTGAAAATACTCTGACAGCGCATTATGTACAGCTTATTTTCCAGAAATGGTATTTCAGAAACCAGCTTTATTGCATATGGATGTATGTATCTTGGAACCTTTTTTAATTTAGGATGTAGCAAATGTTTCCATTTTTCAAAATCAATTATTGGTGATGGGATAGCTTGCAAAAATTCAAATTATTACATAATTCAATTATACAGTTTTCAAGAACGTTAATTACATATCAACTTTTATATGAGAAAGATTTTTTATGTATCACACTTCAAGTATATTTGCTCCAAACCAAATACAGTAAATTACCTTTTGGTGTGTGTTTTACCTCTTTTTTTAAAAAAAAAGGTGTTGCATTATTTTCCCTTCTACACACCCATCAAGTTTCATCAAGATCATTTATTGACAATTAGGAATGTTCCCTTGTGAGTGACATGGAACACAAAATTCATATTTGCAATTAATACAGGGAAATGGTTCGGAACAACAAGAGGTTGCTCTTACTGAAGAGTGGGTAGATTTTTAAAGTTTTGGCTAAGTGACAACCAACAGCCATTAAGTAACTGAAAAAAATGCATTTTTAACCATCAGCTGATTATTTTACAATCTATACGTCTACCGGTTTCAGTCCTGGACCATCTTCACAGGACCTAAGGTGAAAACAGATCAGGCAAAAAGAAAAAGAAAGGGTTGATTTTATGTCACCTACACCTTTGTAGGTAATGGATGATATAGTGGTTTAAGAGTAAGCAGCTAATTTTATAGCCTTTGTTGTAATTTGGCATAGGTACAACATGACAAGTAGACTGAACACAACTTTATTCCACAGAAGCAATAACAACTTGAACACAGTATTAAGTAACATCACACACACACACACACACACACACACACACACACACACACACACACACACACACACACACGCGCACACACCAATGCCACACTTGTGGCTTTTTGGAAGTATGTACATGCGTCACTGCATTCCTCTTCTCTTAAGGTGATCAAAGGTCACAGATTCTTGAGACATCCATGCTGTCCTTGCCCGCTGGGCCCTGACTAAGCAGTGTTCTGCTTCTGCAGTGGGAGGATTCAGTCTGAAGTGCTTCAGGTGTGGACGCATTCTGTACCCAGCCTCCCATGTCAAGCCATACAGCAACACCAGTGACACCAGGTCTGTTTCCATGTCAACCTCAGGCATCAGCTCTACTAAGCATGCTCATGATGCTGATGATACTTGTATCAGAAGTTGCTCAGGAATTGGTGACAGAATTCCTGACAATTTTGTCAGAAGCAGTAGAGGGACTGCTGGTTTGGCTACCAAGGATGGATGCCCTCGCTCACTTGGGAGTGGAGAACCGGCAGCAGCAGGTGATGTGACAACTGATGTGGACAGCCTCAGAGGCAATTATGTGACACCAGGAGGTGCCCGGTCATCCACGCGAAGGCAAAGCTGGTCATGGTGCCTCAAGCAGAGGCTATCCTACATGTGGATGTTGCAGAGATGCCTCCTCCAGCATCTGACAATGACAGCTGGAATCTATATAGGGCCTTGTCCGAAACCACATGCCCAAACAGCCACATCTAGCTGGAAGAGGTGTGGCAGCTATACGGTCCATCCAGGTGGAGGACACAGGAGGTGTAGCAGAGTCCTCAGCTGGTGCCCATGGAGTAGCTCCACCAGGCTCTCCTCGCCAAATGGCATAAAACGATACGAGGAGAGAAACCGATTTATGGCAATGTCAGACGAAGAGTTGGCAACGTACTTTTTCATCCGAGTTTTAAATGTTAGCGCTAGGTGTTCCACTTCAGCACTAGATTGTGGATGGAACAGCAAGGTGAGGATGTGACAGATACCATGGAAATCACAGAATGCCTCAGAGTCTTGTGATGAAAATTGTGGACCATTATTGGACACTAATATCATGGGTAAGCCTTTGAGCCAAAAAGTTGTGGACAAGGCCACAACAGTGACAGTTGTGGATTTGCAAACATAATGAATGACATAAGGAAAATAAGAATATGCAATAACAGCCAACAAGCATTGAGAAAGGGGCCAGCGAAATCCATATGTGTATGGTCCCATGCATGCCATGGCTTCGGCCAAAGAGACAAAGACGCCCAGGGAGTCGCTTGGCGCTTTGCACACTGTGAACAGGAGGCAGCCGTATAGGTAACATCACCCTCCAAGCTTGGCCAAAATATGTGTTGATGGGCCAACACTTTTGTGCATTATACACCCCAATTATCTGCATGTAATAAACAGAGAACCTCCGAAGGATGCACTAAGGAGATCACTACCTGAGGGACCACATGACCTGCATCTAAACACAGAATACCATCCACAACAGAGAATCGATGTTGAAAGATATAATATTCATGGAGGGGGTCGAACACATGAGAAGATGGTGAATCCGGCCAACCATGTTGTACAAATGTTATGACCTTCCATAAAACAGAATCCAAAGTTACATCCTTCATGATCTGTGTGCTAGTTATAGGAAAACCATTAACTGTCTCCTGTTCAGAGACTTCTATGTCGAAACAACGCAATTCCTCCTGATCAAATCCTGACGATCCGGACCAGCCAGCAGGCAGGACAAAGCATCACCATTTACATGTTGATTTGTAGGGCGAAAAGGAATCTTGTAGCTGTAATGTGAAATGAAAAGAGTCCAGTGCTGAATGCAATGTGCCACTTTATCAGGTAATGATGCAGAAGGACCGAGTAAGGAAACCAATGGTTTGTGATCGGTGACCAGACGGAATTTGGCACCATAGAGAAAAACATGGAATTTCTTCACAGCATATACAATAGACAAAGCTTCCTTTTCTATCTGAAAATACCTAGTTTGAGCAGGAGTCAGCATTTTTCAGACATAAGCAATACGCCACTAGGAGCCATCAGGATATCTATGAGCCTGTACCACCACCAATCTGTACTTTGAAGCATCCAGCGCAAGAATCAAGTGGAGGCCTGGTTGGTACATCACGAAGTAGGACACAGACTGCAACATGGTCCTAAGGGTGGAAAACGCGGTTTCACAAGCCAGTGACCAGCAAAACTGTGTCCCTTTGTAAAGCAACACAGGTAACAGCTCCACAATTGTCACTGCCCCAGGCCAAAATTTATGGTAGTAGGTGACTTTTCCTACAAAAAACTTAAGTTCTTTGACTGACGAAGGGCATGGAAGTGACATAATAACAGATATATGTTTATGCAGGGGTTTGAGAACCTCACAAGAAACTTCAAACCCATTGCAAATGACACACAGTTGAAAAAATTGACATTTTTCTAAATTACAATTCAGCCACTTGGAGGACAGAAAAAGAGAGTACGGAGATTTTGTAAATGTTCCTCAGCAGAGCCACTAGAAACTACAATGTCATACAAATAGTTTGCACAACCTGACACAGATGCAAAAGTTGTTCCAAAAAAGTTGAAAAATAGCGAGAGCACTGACAACTCCAAAAGGCAACCACAAATATTGGTACAGTCCAAAAGAGGGATTGGCAACTAACATATGTTTTGATTCTATATCTAAAGAGAGTTGTAAATAGGCATCTGACATAACTTTACAAATTCATTTGGGTGCAGTATCTGGTATGTATCCACTATAGATTGTGCATTCACAGAAACTTTAAAACCACTGCAGAGGCATAACTAGCCTGACAGAAATTACTATAACTATGGGGGTATACCATTCACTTGATGTAATAAGCCGAACAATTCTGGATTCTGTGAGGCAATCTAATTTTTCTTTGACTTGTTTCCTGAGTGCCACTGGAACCAGATGGGCATAGAAAAAATGAGGCTGTGGTGAAGGTTCCATGGTAATGTGTGCTTGAAAATTGTTGTCGCATCCCAATCCAGAGAGAACAAAGAAGAAACTCAGAACACAATGCTTATAACTGGGTATGTAGCACTTGTGCAGGCACTAAATTCACTTCATCTGAAATGGTAAAAGCAAACAACTTAAAAGCATCTGATCCAAAAGGATTCTCCATATGTGTATTATCTACAACAAGAAATGTAAGTGACCAGAGTACAGACTTTTACGTTATTTGGGCAGAGAACTGTCCAAGAATAGGAATACTCTGTTTGTTGTAATTTACTAACTTTCGTGCCACAGAGAGAGGTGGAGGAGAGCCCAAGTCCCTATAAGTTTGTGTGTTTAACAATGTTACCACAGCTCTTGTATCCACTCGCATGTGCAGAACTTATGAAAAACTATAACTTAGTTTGGTACAACAGAAATAGGCAATACAACTTTTACATCCGTATCTGCAGCAGGATCATTGAGCTGAATTTTTCCTTTACAAACAGAAGCAATGTGACCTCTTTTGTTGCAGTTATGACAGGTAACCAGCACTGGGAACTAATGGTTAATGGAACAATAAGGGCAGGACAGAAGCTTGGAACATGTACATTGCTGTTTACTATATTGTTTACTTCATTGGTGAGGCCGCTGCTGGGAGGGAGGCTGGCCACCCGACACTGTGAGCTTGTGTGGACCGTTTCGACCACGTCTTCCCCTATGTGAACTATCTGAAACTTGGTGTGGAGGAGAGGGATGGATTGCTGATACCTCACACAATGACTCAATTTGTTTACCTGCAGCTTGCGAGTCCTTGAACGACTGTGTAACAACTAAAACCTGAGAGGGATGGATTTTCACACTGGAGGCATGCTCTCACACCTCACAATCTGGAGCTAAATGAATGATAGCATCTCTCACCATCTGATTACCATATTTCTCTATATACACATCAGACACAAAATGACAATAATGACGATTTAACCCCATAGAGTTCAGCCACACATGCTCAAAACGACTGATATGACTCCTTCCTACAGCGGTAAAATTCCACCTGGGATGCAGTAGCATGGGTGTGCTTACAGCAGTATTTAGAACGAAGTTCACAAATTTGATCGAACATTAAAGAAGACGAATCCTGCAAAGGGGCGAGTTGACATAGGACATGGCGATATTCATGAAACGAACAAAGCCCAACATAAAATTGGCTTCAGTAATCCCAAAAGTTTCAAAGTGTTGTCGTAGATGTTTCTCGTATGTGTCCCATTCCTCAACAGACTCATCATATGTAGAAAAGGGACGTGGATAAACAACGGGAGTCGCAGAGGGCAAAACAGCAGGTGACAGACTGAGGAGCATGCTGACCATACAAAACAGAACAATGACTGAAGTACCTGAGTTTGATTGTCCAGCACCTGTGATTGGTGGTGCAACGTTGTGGATAAAGATTCTTGCTGTCAAGCTACTCAACGTAAAATATCTTCCGTAACACCATCAGCCATCATGAGAATAAAGGGAGGACCAACCAAAGTTTTTTCACAGAGAACAGGACTACACTCACTATCTATTGTTTTGTTACTAGGTAAGCATTAACAACTTGAACACAGTATTTAAGTAAAATTAACCAATAACGTACACAAAGAGCTCTCTCTCTCTCTCTGACACACACACAGACACACACACACACACACACACACACACACACACACACACACACACACACACAGCACTGCAACAGGTGCAGCCATTTGAAAGTACACACATGCGTCACTGGACATCTACATGAGAGAATTACATTTATTCAACTTTTATATTTAAGAAGTATTGTATTGTCACAATTACACAACTACAGTATTATAAGAATGAATGTTTGTCTCACTATTTTCACTGACACTTCTTTTTACAGGAAGTTATGAATTTCGAATTATTTTCCATTCCACTATGTCTCACCTTTTTGAAAAAGTTTTGCTGACAGAGAACTTCGTATTTTACTTCTAATTTTTCCTGGTTTTCAGTTTTGTTCTCTGACATTTCCTACCTCTTGGACATTGTCAAATCACTGCAAACATGACCATGCTGACATGGGACTGAAAGCTTATAAACGAACATTCAAATGCAAAATATGTTTTCAACTATTTAAAAATGCATCAGATATTAGGACACACATGGATCACAGTCATAACAGTTATGAGGAGACAAAATATCTCTGTGAGACTTGTGGCAAAGTATTTAAACAGAAGGTAAGGGTCATACAAAAGTTTTACATTTTTAAAAATTTGATTACATTTATAAGCTACCAAGTTTCCCAAAGTCAGCACAAAATAAATTTATCTCAAACAGATGAATGTTAAAACATAATAGCACTGTATTATTAGAATTGTATCACAATGTTTCTTTTTTAACTAAAGTTTTTGTCTTTGAAAGCTAGGGCTGAAACTAAAAAAGTATAAGAAATAAAAGAGGAATGTGTCTTAGTCAGACAGCCAGAAGGTTCTGCAAATACAAATCTTTTAACTAGTTTTGATGTAATCTGTCCTCTCCCTCCTCCCACCCCCACATTTTTAGCAAAGAAGTTTTCATACAGTCTTCTTTAAGAGATCAATGTTATGAAATGAAAAGAAAAGAAAAAGATAATTTCAGATGATAACTATTTAACAGAAGATTTTCTTACGAGATCTTTTTACTTATCGTCCTTAGGAAAGAGTTCTTAATTTGTTCAAAGAGAAAGATTAAACTGTTTTATTAAATTTATGCAGATGTTTAGAATCTGTCTGAAAATTTTCTTATATTACAAGTTTACTAGACTAGTTCCGGACATTCACCCATCATCAATGGTATTTTATACATAATACCTCTTAGCGTACGCTAATGACAGTATTTCATAATTGTCATGTAATAATACGATTATAGGGCTTATATTAGTGATATATGTAAAATTTGCTGATTGTGCATATATTACATACATAAGTCATATTATAATATGATTATGACAAAATACTGTCATTGGCATACGCTATAAAGCATTACAATAAACCGAGCGAGGTGGCGCAGTGATTAGCATGCTGGATTTGCATTCAGGAGGATGACGGTTCAAACTCATGGCCAGTCATCCAGATTTAAGTTTTCTGAGATTTCCCTGAATCACTCCAGGCAAATGCTAGGATGGTTTCTTTGAAAGGGCATGGCCGATTTCCTTCCCCATACCTGTCACAGTCCAAGCTTGTGCTCCGTCTCTACTGACCTCAATGTTGACAGGATGATAAACTCAATATTCCTTCCTTTTCCTTCCGTTATGTATAAGAAACTGCTGATGATGGTGAATGCCCAAAACTAGGCCGATAAATTAAACTACCACCAACAACCAGCTTATGCAAAAAAAAAAAAAAAAAATTAATCTTTCTATATAAAAGGAATTGTCCTGGCTGATTCACTGACTGCCACTAAGCATAGAAACTCGAAATTTGGAGAGGGGTTGATCTTATACTGCAGGCATCATTTAAGATTGGATTTTCAAAATTCTGCCTCTGAGGAGTTGGAATACGGGATGAAAGATTTTTTGAAAATATGTCACTACTAAGGCAGTTTTGAAGAAAGAACTACGAAAATTGGTATTTGGTTTCTCACTCAGAAATAAAAAATTATAAATGTAACAGTATTTTTGAAAATTCAGTCTCTAAGATCTGCACCAATGGTCTAGGTAGCATTTTTGATCCGTAATCAAAATGTCCTCGGTCCTGGCTTTGAAACCTGCCACCACCTAAATTTTTACTAATAAACAGCATTGGGGCCCGAAGACTTCCAGTGTAAGAAGCCACCCTCATTTTGCCAACAGCCTCATCAAAAAGGATGAAGGGGTGGGCAGAGGTTCAGGACACTCTCTTGTCCTTGGGGTGAGAAACTGCCCCTTAAGACAGAAAATTCAGCAATGATCAATGGCATGGGGATGCAGAAGGGAATGGAAACCACTGCATTAAAGACACTCAATATGTATCCACAGGATCCATGTGGCCTGTAATTGAAAAAGTGTCATGACCTTTCAACTGGCAAAAATTTCCAGAATAGTCCTCCATTTGGATCTCCAGGAGGGGACTGCCAAGGGGGAGGTGACCATGAGAGAAAGACTGAATAACCAACAAAAGAATAACATTCTACACATTGGGTGTTGGAATGTCAGAAGCTTGAACATAATAGGGAAGCTAGAATATCCGAAAAGAGAAATGCAAAGGCTCAGTCTAGATATAGTAAGGAACAGTGAAGTGAAATGGAAAGAAGACAAGGATTTCTGATCAGATGAGTATACAGTAATATCAACAGCAGCAGAAAATGGTATAGCAGGAGTAGGATTCATTATGAATAGGAAGGTAGGGCAGAGAGTTTGGCGCTGTGAACAGTTCAGTGATGGGTTGTTCTTATCTGAATTGACAACAAACCAACAGTGACAATGTTAGTTCAGGTATACACGCCAACATCACAAGCTGAAGATGAAGAGAGAGGGAAAGTATATGCAGATATTGAAAGGGTAATACAGTATGTAAAGGTAGATGAAAATCTAATAGTCATGGGGGACTGGAATGCAGTTGTAAGGGAAGGAGTATAAGAAACAGGTACTGGAGATTATGGGCTTTGGACAAGGAATGAGAGAGGAGAGAGACTAATTGAGTTCTGTAATAAATTTCTGCTACTAATAGCAAATACTCTGTTCAAGAATTACAAAAGGAGAGGTGTACTTGGAAAAGGCCAGATGATACAGGAAAATTTCAGTTAGATTACATCATGGTCAGACAGAGATTCCGAAATCAGATACTGGATTCTAAAGTGTACCCAGAAGCAGATATAGAATCACATCACAATTTATTAGTGATGAAGAGTAGGCTGAAGTTCAAGAGATTAGTCAGGAAGAATCAATACCCAAAGAGGTAGGAAGCAGAAGTACTAAGGAATGACGAGATACACTTGAAGTTTTCTAAGGCAATAGAGACAGCAATAAGGGCTAGCTGAAGAGGAACAGACATCTCTCAAAATGGGAATCACAGAAGTTAAAACGAAAAACTTAGATACAAAGAATGTAACTGTGAAGAAACATGGGTAACAAAGAATATAACTGCAAAGAAACATGTGTAACAGAAGAAATACTTTAGCTTGTTGAAGAAAGAAGGAAATAACAAAAACATTCAGGAAAATTCAGAAACCTAGAAATACAAGTCTCTGATGAATGAAATAAATAGGAAGTGCAGGGAAGTGAAGACAAAATGGCGGCATGAAAAATGTGAAGAAATCGAAAAAGATATGGTTGTCAGAAGGACTGACTTTAGGAAAGTCAAAACGACCTTCAGTGAAATTAAAAGCGCGTACGGTAACATTAGGAGTGCAATGGGAATTCCACTGTTAAATGCAGAGGAGAGAGCAGATAGATGGAAAGAGTACATTGAAGGCCTCTCCGAGGGAGAAGATTTGTCTTATGTGATAGAAGAAGAAACAGGAGTCAATTTAGAAAAGAGAGGGGATTCAGTATTAGAATCATAATTTAAGAGTTTTGGAGGACTTAAAATCAAATAAGGCAGAAAGGGATAGATAACATTCCATCAGAATTTCTAAAATCATTGGGAGAAGAGGCAACAAAAGGACTGTTCATGTTGGTGAGTAGAATGTATGAGTCTGGTGACATGCCATCTAACTTTCAGAAGTATACCATCCACACAATTCTGAAGACTGCAAGAGTTGACAAATACAAGAATTATCACACAATCAGTTTAACAGTTCATGCATCCAAGTTGCTGGCAAGAATAATATACTGAAGAATGGAAAGAAAATTGAGGATGTGTTAAATCACGACCAGTTTGGCTTTAGGAAAGGTAAAGGCACCAGAGAGGCAATTCTGACATTGCGACTGATAATGGAAGAAAGACCAAAGAAAAATCAAGACAGATTCACAGGATTTGTCAACCTGGAAAAAGCGTTTGGCAGTGTAAAATGGTGCAAGATGTTCAAAATACTGAGAAAAATAGGGGTAAACTATATGGACAGCCACATAATATACAATGTGTACAAGAGTCAAGAGCGAATTATAAGAGTAGATGACCAAGATCGAAGTACTCAGATTAAAAAGGATGTAAGACAGGGATGTAATCTTTCACCCCTACTGTTCAATCTGTACATCAAAGACGTACTAATGGAAATAAAAGAAAGGTGGTCAGGAGCGGAATTAAAGTTCAAGGTGAAAGGACATCAAAGGTACAATTCGCTGATGATGACACTGCTATCCTGAGTGAAAGTCAAGAAGAATTGCATGATCTGCTGAATAGAATGAACACTCTAATGAGCACAGAGTATGGATTGAGAGTAAATTGAAGAAAGACAAAAGTAATGAGAAGAAGCAGAAATGAGACTGTGAGAAACTTAACATCAGGATTGATGGTCATGAAGTAAATGGAGTTAAGGAATTCTACTACATTCGCAGCAAAATAACCAATGATGGATGGAGCAAGGAAGACATCAAAAGCACACTAGCACTTGCAAAAAGGGCATTCCTGGCCAAGAGAGGTCTACTAGTATCAAACATATGTCTTAATTTGGGGACAAAATTTCTGAGAACGTACGTTTTGAGCACAGCATTATATATTAGTGAAACATGGTCTGTGGGAAAACTGGAACAGAAGAGAACCGATCCATTTGAGACGTGGTGCTACGGACGAATGTTGAAAATTAGGTGGACTGATAACGTAAGACATGAGGAGGTTCTGTGCAGAATCGGAAAGGTAAGGAATATGTGGAAAACACTGACAAGGAGAAGGGACAGGATGATAGGAAATCTGTTAAGACATCAGAGAATGGCTTCCATGGTATTAGAGGGAGCGTTAGAGAGCAAAAACTGTAGAGGAAGACAGAGATTGGAATATATCCAGCAAATAATTGATGACATAGGTTGCAAGTGCTACTCTGAGATGAGGAAACTGACAGGAATTCTTGGCAGGCCACATCAAACCAATCAGAATACTGATGACACAAAAAAAGAAAGAAAAAAGGGGCATGAAATAGGGGATGAAAAGTTTTATGAAAATATTTCATTATGAAAGCAAGCTCACTTTTTGCTCAAAAGTACAGTTGGAAAAGACCATGCTTGTATGGCATTAACTAGCATTAAAAGTTTAGAAAGTCTTTCAGTTTGTGAACTAAATCAAAGAAAGCTATTTAATAGTCACCATAACAAATTGTTTTGTCAGAACTGAATAGGGGAAAAACATGCTCTTTAATACTTCTCAAATGGCCTAATCTATGTTTACAGAATTAGTTTTGTTGTAATAACTGTGAAAACTAATCATTACTGATGACAAAATAGATTCCATGCTTAAATGCTGTTCCATGTACAAGAATATCTGTTTGAGAACAGAGAGTTCAGTACTGGGTCAAAGACTGGTGGTGATAACTAAAGAACCATATATCCAATTTGTCCTTTTTTTTAACTCACTATATGAAATTAAATTAAAATCAATGGAACACTTCAATACCCGAAGAAATTGTGCAAAGACTGGCAGCCATGTAAATGGTCACTAACATTTTTATAGTGTGTAGATTTACACGTGAGCAATGGGTGTAACAACATACAAATTCAATTAAAGAAAAACAAAAAAAGTCTGTGCAGACCATACGGTCTATGCATGCAAAGCAGTGTGCACTAAGCTGGTATGATATATTTACACTTTTAAGACACCTGTCATAGTAGCTACCAATTGTGGTTTGAAGTCAGAAGGCACAAGCTCCAGCCCATAAGCCATGTGATTAAATATGTAAATAAATATCATATCTGAAACTTATTTAACAGTATTCCCAAGCCAATACTCTCTTTTGACAGTTGGCCAGTTCCATCCAACTCCTCCAGGAAACGTCTGCACTTCTGATATTGTAAAAAGAAGGAAGTTATTTCTGTATGAGCACAGATCTCGTTGGCATGTTGGAATTTTTAATATGCTGAATCTGGTCCTCACAACTCCTGTAGAAATAATATTTATGTAATAATGTAAAAGGTGGTGCACTGGAATTACTACTTCCTATCTTTATAAAAAAAAAAAATCAAATTTAATTTAAAAAACTGTAAACGGTCAGCATGGAGCCATATTTACATATGAGTGTGTAATATGAATGGAAAATGATCACTCCACATCATTATGATTACATATGCCCCATGGAAAATAAAAGTAACTGCAAAGGAAATTCCTAGTTTCAAGCTCATACTCTTCCATTTACTGAAAAAGCCAAAAGCAAGTAGTCTGCAGTGTGTTTGGTTACCATAATGCAGTTCCTACCAAGTTTCATAAACTACTTTACTTACATACGATTACAACAGTACAAATTAGTTCAATTTGTAAATCTTTTGTTACTTACCTGTAGTGCAATATAGCTAGGTGGAAAAACACCAAGGTCATAAATCATGATCATATGATGGTTCTCAATAATATAAAATTTATCTTATATTTGCAAGATTTACAAATGAAATAATTTTATATAAACACATTTGACCAAGAGTGACAAGACACGAAGTTAAAATACAGCAAGAAGAAAAGGAAAATGGTATTCATAAAAAGTTTTTGTAAAATCAGTATATGCTTCAGTCTGCTGTTAGTATGTCAAATTTTAATTTACAAACCAAGCATTCATTCATTTAATTGACTATTAAACACAGAACCATTAGAAAAAATTACAGCAGTATGGATACGATGCAAAACGGATGAGGTGTCTGAGCAGACTGATATTACATCAAAATACATGTAGTGATAAACTATCCAGTGTTGCAGAAATTAAGCAAAATCTATGGCAACACTACATTATGTACTGTTTGTCCTGTTAAAACCATATTTTCAAAGACAACTAAACTATAAGCACTAAGCCTTATGACTCACATTGGCCTCCTGTCATAAAATTTTACAGTTTGTTCAAGTGGAGAGTTACAGCTGTGACCTCTGCTAGTCATCTGCATTTGGTCACAATAACCCACTGCACAAAACAGCATATGTAGGTAACACAAAGCCTGAGTGCAAACAATAAGGAACCAATGAATTGCTGCAGCCACAGCAACCTCAGCAGCTGCCAAAGTTTCCCTCAAATATGACAATCTATCTTATACCATCACTTCGCTACGTGCATTCCAAGAGTTAGCCATTTCAGTATTTTGTGTCTTTTATGGGTACAGTGCATTAGAATCCATCCCTAAGGCATCTAGATAATATTTCATGTAAATGAATCAATGACCAAATTGTTAAACATGTGGACCAAGCTATCTGTTTCACTTGCCTAATGAGGTGGGAGATGTTATGATACATAAATTTGAGCTGAAATTTTTATGTATGACCTTCAGTTAGTGGTTATTAGTAGGAAGAAGGCACAACAAAATTCAATGAGAGAGAGAGAGAGAGAGAGAGAGAGAGAGAGAGAGAGAGAGAGAGAGAGGGGGGGGTAAAACAAGGAAAATTAGGCAACCGAATGTGAAACACCATATCAGTCACCCCTCATCAGTCTACACTCACATAGGCTGTCACCAACTGAACAACAGATAATTCATAAGGATCTGGAGAAGAGACGTGTTCTAGTTAACAGTCTGGACACACAGTTAACATTTCAAAGTCAAAAAATTACACAGACTCATTACAGAAATGTATGTGCCAGTGACAATTATAACCATCAAAACTAGATATGGGGAGCCCAGAGTCACCATTTGCTATGAACATCCACATCTCATCATTCATTCAGAGCATGTTTCTCAGTTAAGAGCAGGACATATTGTAGCCATACCTCTCGTAGTTCCTATAATTCACCAGACTGGAACTGATTTCTTAGGCTGTTTCCCAAGTTCACAAATAGCAATAAATGGGTTATATAGTATGCACTGCCTACTTCACTTCTTATATAGTAACCAGGGCTGTACAGACTGCCAAAGTTATAGAAACTGTTTGTTTCTTGCAGAAGGCAATTTTGAAGCATCGGGCACCAAGTGTAAAGATCTCTGATTGTGGAAAAAATTTCATTCTAGACTGCTGTCAGAAGTAATTTCATACTGCAACATCATCCACAGGACAACTGCCGCCTACCACCTGCAAGTGAATGGTCATACGGAATTTTTTAAAAGCCATTGGCAGATACACTCTCAATCTGTGCTGACATCAAATAGAGAGACTGAGATATGATACTGCTGTTGTAACATTTGCATGTAACACAGCAAAGAAAGATATTACACATTTCATGCTGTTTTTTTTAAATCCATAATTGAGAGGCTGAAATGTCAGTTGATGTTTTTTCTCTCTTTCAACCTTATGAACTCAGGTTGATTACATCAAACAGCACATAAGCAGAACTGAAGAAGCAAGACAGCTGACACGAGCTTGGATGCACAGGATAAGGAGCTTGAACGTCATAAAGTGAAACACTACCCAAATGACCTAGTTTGGATTCTTATATCTGTGCAGGTCTTGCTACCAGGAAAAAGATTGAAGTGCTACTTTGACTCATACTGAATCCTATGTCACGTGTCAGACATCACCTATGAAACTGTGGATGGTAATCCTATGCTGAGCAGATAAAGGTGCAGAGATGTCATCAATATGAAGCCCTGTAATAATTCTGATTGTTGGTTGCTTGGTTTGGGGGAGGGGCACAAACAGCAATGTCATTGTTCCATAATTCTGAGGTGCAGATTGACGATAGTGCCTTTTGATAAAAGGAACACAAAAACCTGTCCAATGATTGCAATGGCTAGATGGAATTAATTCCATTTGAATGTCGCAGTTACCATTATGATGTGAGAAACACAGCCAGAATGTAAGGATCCACCATAGCTATCATACAAAAAACCACTAACTGAGATACAGGAAGCTGTAGTACACTTGCAAACAACAAGTTACTGTTTTGGGAGGAAGTGGAGGAATAACAAGTGCTGTGTATAATCTGCCCCAGCGTAATGGTTGTAAGCACTGGCTAGCTTGTCTGGGTCAATGGTTTGATTCTCATTTCCTGCAATTATTTATAAATTTACATTTTTGATTTTGCAGTGACAATGATAATTGCCCACCACAGAGATGCTGTATGATGAAGCAGCATCGCCAGGTGCCAACAAGGAAGGAGTAAGACATGACTCCTTTGGTTTTGAAGCATCACTGTGATGTCAGGCTCTTCAGATACTGCCAGACAGGACAGGAGGGAAAACTTCTGTCAGAGTCTAGTCAGGGATTCTGAGAGTATCAACAGTTTCGCCACAAGTGCAGCCACACAACCGTTCCACATCAGCCTACAGAGGCCAGTGACAGCATACGTTGATCAGTCAAGCTTTGTTCCTACTTACATGGACTGAGTACTGAGTGCCATCAACGGACATGTATTTGTCACAACTACAGTAAACAGTCTGTGTTTGCAGATTTGTACTGTATGCAGGTCAGTGATTTCAGCTAGTCTTCTGTATTTGAACCACCATTAATTCCACATGTGCTCTCACATCCACAGCAGAGCACACCCACTATTACGGACACACAACACCGTGATTCCAATACAACATTAATTAATTTCTCTCCAAGGAACGTACATCATGGAATATAAAGCATTAATTCAAGGATAATCAATATTTCCAGAGTGTCTATAATTACAAATATCAACCCGCAACACCCTCCCCACCCTGGTCAACTTCTAGAGGAATGACCAGTTGAATGGGACGTGAGATTATGGATCCTTCTGAAGTTCGTAAGGTTACAGTTCGTATTTTCCCATCTCTTTCTTCATGAAGATCTTCTATCCACAGCTTCCTCCACATGTGTCGTGGACGAACATCCTCTTGTAGAAGAACGACATCACCCAGCTGGAGTCTTCCTGAACCTGGCCTTGGTTGATGAGTTCCATGGAAGTTTTTGAGCAGGATCAGATATTCTTTCTTCCACCTGTTCCAGAAGTGTTCTGCCATCTTCTGCAGCCATTGAAATTCCCTGGACAAGTCCTTTCTAACTTGTGATTCTGGACCAGTAGGTAGTGTTGTGAGAACCTTTGTAGGGATTGAAGAAATCTGTCAGTTGACATATCTGAGCATAGTTCCAGGTGTATGGCTCGTGTTGTTGCGCATGTGAATAGAGCAATATACTCTTTCTTCGTAATATGTCCTTGTCTGACATATAATGGACCAGCAAAGTCAATACTTGTTACTGTAAATGGTTTCAGTGGTGAGACTCGTTCAGCTGGTAATGGATCCTCAGTGTGTTGAACAATTTGAGCTTTCACCATCTTACAAGGTAGACAACGGTGGAGAACATGTTTAATTGCCTGTCAAGCTCTAAGTATCCAGAATTCTGTTCTCAGTTCAGATAACACTTTGTTTACTCCCAGGGGATGCAAATGAATGTGAGTCTGCTGGATCAGTAAACGTGTGAAATGATGATGTCCTTCAAGAAGAATCGGGTGGCATTGATCTCTGGGTAATTCTGCAAACTGCAGCCGTCCACCGAGACGAATAAGACCATTATCCAAGAATGGGTTGTAGTGAGCTATCTGAGAATTACGTGGTAGAGGCATGTTGTTGTATAGTGCATGCAGTTCGAGTGCAAAATGTTGCTGTTGAACAACTTGAACCCAGTAAGTGCATGCTTTGCCCAAATCTGATGCTGTTAGTTCTCCAAATGTTCTGTTTTCTTTCAATAAGAGCCGTTTAAAGTGAAGTACCCATCATGTAACTCTTAACAGCTTGAAGTAGCTACTGTATCGTGTAGCTGTTAAAATAGGAATCGTTGTTTGTACCATGAAGACTTGGTCTGTTAATTTCTTCTTTTCTGGCAAGGAGTGCTCTTCCGTCTGTAAAATTCGAGGCCACTGTGTTCTGTTCTTTGTTAACCAAGCAGGTCCATGGAACCATACAGAAGCGTGGTGAAGTTTATCTGCTGTGGTACCTCTGGAGGTTAGATCAGCTGGATTTTCGTCACCAGGGCAGTGCATCCACTGTGACGGATTCATTGGTCGTTGTATTTCCGTAACACGGTTTGACACAAAGGTTTTCCATCGTTTAGGGTCATGTTGTATCCATCCTAAGGCTACAGTTGAGTCAGTCCACAATGTTGCACGATTTGCATTATAGCTCGTGGCCTTACAGAAATAATGAAATAGTTGTGATCCAAGAAGTGTTGCTAGAAGTTCCAGCTGTGGAAGAGTTATTTTTTTGATGGTAGCTAGTCGGTTTTTACTGCAAACTAAATGGACTGATACCATATTTGTTGTGATGCACCGTACATAAAGGACTGCTCCATACGCCTTTTCTGATGCGTCGCAAAAGACATGGATTTCTGGATCAGTGTTTTCAGATACACCAACCCATCGGGGCATTTTTATGTGTGAACATGATGGCAATGTTAATACCCACATTCGCCAGCATTTGCCAAGATCAAGGGGTATAAGCTCATCCCATT
This sequence comes from Schistocerca serialis cubense, assembly GCF_023864345.2. Classification (NCBI taxonomy): domain Eukaryota; kingdom Metazoa; phylum Arthropoda; class Insecta; order Orthoptera; family Acrididae; genus Schistocerca; species Schistocerca serialis. The sequence continues at coordinate 639,981,627 of NC_064638.1, forward strand.
CAATTCCTCTTGACCAAATTTCTTGAAAAATTATTTTTGCAGTGAAGGACACAGGCGACAACAAACCCAGTGGGTCATAGAATCTAGCAGTGTTTCATAGTACTTCTCGCTTAGTGGCAGGACGATTTATAACATTGTCGGTAACATTGTTGTGAACAACACTGAGCGTATCAGTCTGTATGTTCCAGTGGACTCCCAGTACCTCTGTATCTGTAGCGTTTATGACACCTTCTGATTGCCATATTCCAATCAGTTGGCTTGAATTTGTGGCCCACTTTGCCATTGGTAGGCTGATCTGTCCCATGAGTGATGTAAGCTCATAATATAAGTTAATTATGGCATTTTCATCTTTAGCACCTGCTACAAAATCATCCGTGTACATATTATCTTCAGCAAGTAAAGCAGCTTGCGGAAAATTCGTTTTGTGCATTACAGCAAGTTCTTTCAGTGTGGCTGCAAGAAGAAACGGACTGCAGGTAAGTCCGAAAAGTAGCAGGGTGAAGCGGTATGTAACCCTTTCGTCAGTTATAATATAGTTTCCTTGTTGATCTACGATTACTTTGTACCAAAAAAACCTCGCAAGATCTCTATCTTTCCTGTGAAGAACTAACTGTAGAAATGCTTGTTTAATATCGGCAATTAAGGCTACTTGATGTAGATGATATCTCAGTAATATTGAAAGAATGTCAGGAAGTAAATTAGGACCTATTTCTAAAGAGTCATTCAATGAACGTGCATTCTGGTCGTGCGATGAACCATCAAATACAATCCTCCATTTGATGACGCCTAACTTTTCTTTCTTTACTGCATGATGTGGCAGATAAAATGTGTCACGCAATTTATGTCCAGAAGGGGTGACTTCCACATGTTTCTTCTTGATGTGTTTTATCATTTGCGCCTTGTAAATTTGTTTCAGTTTCTTGTCCTTCGTAAATTTTTTCTCTAGTGACGCAAATGAAGCAAATCTCTTCTCTGCTTGCTGAAGATTATTAGATAATATAACGTTGGGTTTCCTGGTGAAAGACACCACTCTTCTTTTGTCTTCGATGCAGTAGGAGTTTGCGAAATCTTGCAATAACACCAATTCCTTCTGATTCAGAGTTGTTGTTTCATCTTCTGTGATTCCCATTGTTTCTAAATTCCAGAAACGTCATAAAATATCGTCTGTTGTTGTCGCTGTCTCTAAACTGATGTAGTTTGCCGTCACAAGGTTAGCTGTGGTGCTTGATTTGCTTCCACTAAGAATCCAACCTAGAATGTAAGCCGTTAATTGTTGAAATCACACAGGAAATCGCAATTTCTTCCCGGGTTTCGGCACCAAAATATTACGGACACACAACACCGTGATTCCAATACAACATTAATTTATTTCTCTCCAACGAACGTACATCATGGAATATAAAACATTACTTCAAGTATAATCAATATTTCCAGAGTGTCTATAATTACAAATATCAACCCGCAACACCCACAGCCATGAGGAGCAAAAGTTAAGTGTATGGTTAACTGGTTGTTGAAGATTAAAGATTCATGTATGCTTCTTAAGGAAGAGCTACTTCACTACATTATATTAGCAAAGAAGTAAAAATAATTCTTAGTATCATAATAAATTACCATTCAAAGACCTTCCCTTTATTAGTTGAATGGTTTTCAATCAACATATGAATTATTTTCACCAAATACAAGTGCAGTATATGATTTGTTACATGATCCACAGAAAAACACTGGATTTTAAAGGAAGAAGCTGGCTTTAGTAGAGAATATAGCACATTGGACTAGTTGCAAGCTGCAAACAAAATTACGAAACGAGGCTGTGTGTATGTATTGCCACTTTCTCTGGTAGTCACAGATTTTCTGAAAGTTCTGGGCTCAGTTTCAAATAATCTCTACTAACAGCCTTTGCAGAACAAGAAATGGAATTAAACAATGGAAAAAAATTGTGTGTGAATATAAAATTTATTTCAACATTTTCAAGGTTCACAAACTCAGCCAGTTTGCACAGTCACTAGACGACACTGCATTGCGAAGAAGGCATCTATTCACCCCTTTACACAAAGTTTGTAATTTACTTTAAATGGGAACGAAACTGATGGTGTTAATGTCATAAATGTGTTCTGTGGGGCACTTTAAATAAAAAGCAGACAATGTCAGTTTGAAACATTAGTTCTAGGATCTCCACTGTAAGAATCTTTATCAGTATTTCATCATGAAAAATACAGCTATAATAGAACAACAATTTTTGCATGATAACTGTTACAGGCCCTTCAGTGTACACTTAAGGAGTAATGATGACAAAGGTGGTTACTTGAATATTATTCAATGAATGTTTTTAGAATGTTTATAAAAGGCTCTGTGAAAGGAAACTGGTTGATCAATAGTTTATAAGTGGGGCACTGTAGCTGGTTGAAGTGTAGATTCCAAGAGGAGTGAAGCAGATATTTGATTAAGCCTGCACCACTTCTGTGGCATGGTGGCACTGTGGTAAAGTGCCAGACAGCTCCAAAAGTCATAGGTTCAATCACAGTCACTTCTAGGAGTTTTATCTGTCACTTATCATTTCTTTCATCTCAGCAATGTTTGTTAATGTGAAAAATGCTGAGTAACCTCATAATTCAGAGTCCACATTAATCTGTGTGTCACTCTTCAAGTGGCTGGGTCAGCCATGTCAAAGGTCAGAGTAAGACAATAGAACAGCAAAGAAGGCATCAATTCACCGCTTTACACAAAGTTTGTAATTTACTTTAAATGGGAACGAAACTGATGGTGTTAATGTCATAAATGTGTTCTGTGGTGTTCAAACCATCCTTTGGTTCATGACAGCATTACTTATTTGGTTAACTAGTTGATGCACAGGAGACAAACATAGCAGCTGCACATGTAAGATGTCAAAGTGTCTTAGTTATAAAAACTTAATGTAACTTCCTGCATTGGACCAGAAAATGTTAATAGCAAGGATATCAGTGTAAAAGTCTCAATAGTGGGAAGAATTTATTTATACATAAATAATACTGGCCCAAGAATCTAAAAGTTGACAAAATAACTGTTGTCTGCAGGCAGAGCCTGGTTATTCTAAAAGCTTAAAACTGTGAGAGAACATTGTATTAGTTTGGTTAGGTTCTCTGATTACTACATTTAGATTTACAGATGTATGTCAAAACCTGAAACTATTTGTTGGCTGTATACTTCACTTCAAATTACTAATGTTATTGGAGAGTAACAGTGACATACAATAGGTGACAGAGAATGATATAGAGCTTATTTAATCTTGGAGAAAGCCTATACACATATCAATTTGTAGTGATTCACTTAATCACAGTTTCAGTGAGATTTTACAAATGACGGGGAATTGACAGTTTAATTGCACTCTCTCCTCCTCCCCCTTAAGTCAATCCAAATACACTGAAAACAATAACCAGTACTTGTATTATACATAAAAAAATTGTGTTGGGAACTTGTGGGGATATTACCAGAATGAATTATTGCAATATGGTATTGAATGTTTGGAAAACAAGAATCTGAAGTGTTTAACATTGGATGTTCAACATAATTACTTGTATCATTTGCTGTAGTGGTAATTATTGTTCTTAAAGATGGTATTCTTATACAGGCATCATTAGAACCTCACATTCGCTCACATCAAGGACTCAGTCAACACAAATGCAAGCTTTGTGGAAAAACTTTTGTTCACCAATCTAGTCTGTCATCACATCTTCGGCTGCACAGAGGAGACAAGCGTCATACATGTAAATTCTGTGACAAGACATTTTTCCAGCTAGGGGATCGAATTAATCATGAACGAAAACACACTGGAGAACGCCCATTTAAATGTGATGTATGTGGAAGAGCATTCCGTACAAGAGGAATGTGGTTTGAACACAGCAGGTGAGATAAACAGAAGATCAAGGTCTTGTTGTTGTTGTTGTTGTTGTTGTTGTTTGTGAGCATGTATTTTGAATGCACAATGTGGGCTGCTTCCATACTATTAGCAGCATGCCTTTCATTTAGATTTCAACATTGAAATTAAATACACTCAATATTTTATATTCACCTAACTTTAAAAACATGAGGGAAGGTATATGACCTTTCTAAATATCTCAGTTCAGCTAAATTTTCACTTCATATTATTGCAGCTCTTCGCGAGAACAAAACATTAGCGTACTTTGCTTATTTTTATTCAGTAATGTCATATGGAATTATACTCTGGGGTAACTCATTGTTAAGAAAGAAAGTTTCCATTGTACAAAAGTGAGTCGTTAGCCATTTGAACAATATACAACTATTCAACGAGCTTTGTATTTTAACAAGTCATCCATTAACATTCAAATCGAATAATGATATCCTTAATTTCAATATTAGAAAAAAAATTACCTTCAGAACCATTCATTAAAATCTTTGATTATTTACTCAGTGATATTAAATACTTGGCAGATACCAAATTATGTATAAAATCTTTTGGGTGACTGCTCCTTGATAGATTTTTTATTTAGAAACCTGTAGCTAATTCAGAACAAAAATATTACATACTTCTGTTACCTAAGCTAAATATTCTTTTCTATAATGTGAGCCACACTGAAATAATGATTAAGTAAATGACCAGTTAATTGACTCATTCCATGTCATTACTTGAAAACAACATCATAAATGACAGTAAACTCAAAATAATATTACAAAATGTCCAATATATTACCAAAAAAAAAAATAGAACAAATTGACAAATTCCTAAGTCTTAGTAGTTCTCATATTTATCTTTTGAATGAACTAGGGTGCAAAAATGAAGAAATGTGTAACATTAATTTAAGTAATTATAAAACAGTCAGTGTCTATTGTATGAATTAACAAAAAGGTTGGGGTGTTGGTATTTATGTCAAAAATAATGTCCAGTGTGAAAAAACTGATTGGGTAGATAAACTTGCATGTGAGATGGTTTTTGAATAGCAGCAATAAGAATACATCTTAGGAATATCAGTTTAATAATAGCTATCCTGTACAGATCCACTAACAGTGACATGGAAGAATTTTCATGTCATTTAGAGGAACTTGTTGACAAACTATCACCTCATAAAAAACAGATTATAATAGTAGGGGAAGTGAACATAAACTCCTTAACTAACAGCATAAATTATCTTAGATATATTGATATTTTACAGTCCTATAATTACACCACGTGAATTCAATGCCAACAAGAATTACATGTGACCATGTTATTACAAACTTAAGAAAGGAAGATCTTATAATTAGAACTGTTGAGAATCACATTTCAGCTCATAGGGCATTAGTCCTAGAGCTTCATACGGACAAAGAAATAGTATCTGATGGGGACCTATTAACCTATAAAAGAAAGCTTGACTATCATACATTAAAAGATTAAAGGAAACTCTGGCACACATAAAGTGGCATCAGGTAGGTCTATATGAAATAGAAGATATTAATGAAAAGTGGGACAAATTTTATACAACATTAACCTATTGTCTTAATCAACTGTGCCCAGTGGTCAAAATACTAAAGAAAACTGACAGTTCCAGGAATCTTAAACTTCCCCCTAATGATAAAATTAAAGGAAGATATAAGGAATTCATATGTTCTTTTTAGATACATCAAACTGCAGTAGTTTCAATTTAAATACAAAGCCTGTAGAAAAACCTACAAGGAAGCACTTAAGACATTAAAAGCACATATGTATGCTGAACAGATGAGGCAGTCTAGTAATGTTACCAAAACAACATGGAGTATAGTAAATAAGGAAAGAGGAGGGAGTGACAATGCAGTGTGCAATAACAAGTGACAATTAACAACTGCTGAGTGACCCAAAGGAAGTATGTGAGAGATTCATAGACCAGTTTAGTAGGGTGAGTAGGGAGGATGTGACTGACCCACGACAGGTGCTAAATCCCAGTAATGTTAGTAATTCATTCTTCCTGAGGCATGTCACAGAATTGGAAATCCTGAAAACCATTTCCAACTTAAAAGCAAATACATCCACTGGCTGGATGACATCTCAGAGAAACTTCTGAAAGCATGCAGTAATGAATTAATGATGCTACTACAACATTTAATAAACAGCTCTTTCAGTCAGGGGTCATTTCCTGACCTGTTAAAAGTCACCGAAATAAGACTGGAACATAAAAAGGGAATAACTACAGACATAATAAATTTTTGGCCTATTTAATTGACATCAGTATCTAGTAAGCTGTTTGAAAGGCTACTTCTTGATCAACTTGAATCATTTTTCTGTGAGTAAAATCTATTCAAAAGCTGTCAGCATGGTTTCAAGAAGGGCCGGTCTACAATAACTGTAGCTACATTTTTGCAAGCGGTACTGAATAAAGTTGATGATGGAAACAAAGTTATTGGCACCTTTTTAGACCTATCCAAGGCTTTTGACTCTGTAAACCATTCTGTTCTTCTACAACTTTGCTTCCGCCATTTTTTCCCCAACATTTGAGGCTTTAATGAAACAAATTGGTTACACATGTATCATTCAAAGTATTTTCCATCGCTGGCCACTACTTTCTCCCATCTTTCGAGCAGTGTATGAATCCCACGTCAAAAAATTTGTTCATCTTTTGAAGCGATCCACAAATCGATCCAATTTGTGACTTCTCCAAGAGATCGGAAGTGTTGATCAGCCAGGCCATGTGCCATTGATCTGAACAGGTGATAGTCAGAGAGCGCAATGTCTGGAGAATACGGTGGGTGGGGTAGGACTTCCCATTTTAACATTTCCAAGTACATTTTGATCTCTCTCACAATGTGGGGTCGAGCACTGTCCTGCTGCAAAGCTATTTTATTGTGCGTCTCACTCTATTGCGGCTATTTGTCTTTTAATGCTCTGCTCAAACGCATTAATTTCGTTCAATAATGAGCACGTGATTGTTTCACTTGGTGTTAACACCTCATAATACATGATGCTGAGCGGTCCCACCAAATGCAGTACATGATCTTGGAGCCACGAATATTTGGTTTGGCAGTCGACTTGGAAGCATGGCCAGGATATCCCCACGATTTTTTGCATTTAGGGTTACCGTAATGAACCCATTTTTCATCCCCGGTCACAATGCAATGCAGAAATCCCTTCCGTTTCTGCCTCTGAAGCAACTGTTCACAAACACAAAAACTCCATTCAACGTCTCTTGGTTTCAGCTCACACGGAACCCACGTTCCTTCTTTCTGTATCATGCCCATAGCCTTGAGACGTTTTGAAATGGCTTGCTGAGTCACTCCCACTAATCATGCCAATTCTTCTTGAGTTTGACACAAGTCTTCACTCACTAATGTCTCCAATTCTGCATCTTCGAAAAAATTCTCTCTTCCACCACTATGCCGGTTTACGACATTAAAAATCACCATTCTTGAAGCATTGAAACCACTCACGACACGTTCTTTCACTAATAGTGTCCTTACCATACGTAGTTGAGAGAATTTGATGAGACTCAGCCTCTGTTTTCTTCATAGTGAAACAAAACAGTAACACCTCCCGCAAATGATGAGAATTAGGCTTATAAACTGACATTTTCAATCAAGAACAACTTTATGATGCAGATGACACAAATAAACTAATGTTTGAATGAGGTTATGTTGACCAAGGTCCAAACTAACTGGCTGAAATCTGCGATCTGTTTCTTTTGACCGCTATTTACCGTTGTCGTCACCTATCGGCAAACGGCGGAAGCAAAGTTGTACATCTTGTACATAAATTAGAAACTTATGGAGTCAGAGGAGTAGCATTAGATTCATTAAGATACTACCTTGCGGACAGGAGAAAATGAGTAAAGCTGTATTATACAAGGGGCATTCAAAAAGAAACGAGCCGGAGGCATAACTACAGAAACCAGTAACCCTATGTTAGAAGTATTGGCCCTGGCTGTTGAGACACTTGTCCCACTGTGACACAAGGTGGTGAATGGCTGTCTCACAAAATTCCCAGGGCTGTGATATTAACTAGTTCCACAAATACAGCTGGACATCATCGTCCAAGGTGAATCGTTTGCCCCTTAGAGTCTTTTCAAACGGAACAAAAATGGCATAACAGGGAGAGAGGTCCGGACTGTATGGAGGGTGGCCAAGAACCTCCCATTTGAATTTCTGCAGGAGTTCTGTGACTGTATTGGTCATATGAGGCTTTGCATTGTCGTGAAGCAGAATGACCCTACAGGTGAGACTGCCTGGTCGTTCTGATTTGATCGCTTGGCAAAGGGTGGTCAAGGTTTGCGAGTAACATTGGGCATTCATTGTTGTCCTGTGCTGCAGGAAGTGAATCAGAAGTGGGCCATCTTGGTCAAAGAAGAACGTCAGCATAACCTTTCTTGCACTTGTGTGGATGACGATGTCCAACTGTACATGCGGAACTGGTTCACATTGCAGCCCCGGGAATTTTATGAGACAGCCATTCACCGCCTTGTGTCACAGTGGGACAAGTGTCTCAACAGCCAGGGTCAATACTTCTAACATACAGGGACTGGTTTCTGTAATTATGCCTCTGGCTCATTTCTGTTTGAATGCCCTTTATACAATTGGGAGACATACACAAATAGTAAAATCATCTTTTAAATTCTAAACTGTGGAGTCACTCAGGGAAGCATTATTGGGCCTTTTTTGTTTATTGTGTACACCAATGATATAATAATTCCACAAAATTCAAACCTAGTAAATTATGCTGATGATACCTCCTTCATAAGTTGGGGCTATACAAAACAGTTAGCAGTGCAAAATAATGCAGAGAACATTAGCCTCATCACAGAATATCTCACCAAAAACAAATTGGCACTAAATAAGGACAAGACAATTCTGATGGAGTTTCTGCTGAAGTATAAATCAAGACAAGTGGATACAGAACCAGAGCTGTCAGTTGAAACAATTGATAAACATAAATTCCTGGGTATTATAGTAGACAAACATCTTACATGGAAGGAGCACATCAGTTACATGTGCAAAAAAAATCTACTGTAACACTTATCTGCTAAAATGTCTTTCTAGCATAATAGCACAACCTGTTTAAGACAAATCTATTTTGGAATTATACACTCCCACCTGCAATATGGCATCGAGATTTGGGGTGGGGCACCATCGGTATATAGGGATAGGGCTTTTAGAGCCCAGAAAAGAGCAATTAGGATAATAGTTGATATTAGTAGGTGTCAGTCCTGAAGAGAATATTTCATTAAGTATAACATACTAACAGTGTATTCATTGTATGTTCTCAGAACTATACTGCTTGTAAAAGAAAATAAGGAGCATAGTGTAATCAATAGTGAAATCCATAATTATAATACAAGAAAGAGAGACCATTATCACATAGAATTTAGTAATAAAAAAGCAACAGATCATAGTCCATTTTCTGCTGGAAGATATTTTTATAACAGATTGGAAAATAATATAAAATTGTTAAAAAGAAACATATTTAAGACAAAATTAAAGCAACTGTTAATTGATAAATGTTTGTACTCCATCAAGGATTTTTACTGTTATTTTGTATAATTTATCTTTACTTCTAAACTTTTTTTAATGTTCTTGTGTTGGGTAAACTGACTATGCCCATGACTGTTAAGTTATTATGGACAAATAAACCATTTATTTATTTATTATGATATACATGGTGTCCATGTGGAATGGTCATTATTCCAGGATATAACAGGGAAGATCATTCGAACCAAAAATGTCGAGTAATTATGGGCTCTAAAGTGTATACTTTATGAGCTATGAGCACTTGTTCAGTAGCAGAGATGTGTTTCACGGAAGCGAAGATGAACAAGTGTTCATAGCTCTTAAGGAATGAACTTTAAGCCAGCTTTACTTGACATTTTTTCTTGTTTTGGTCCATACGACCACCTCTCAAAATATTGAAAACAAAGAGCTTGCAGTACAAGACGGACACGTACATGTACATGTCCATGTTCGTATGGGTGCATGACAGCAAGATCTTTAGTGCTCAAGTGAAAACAGATTGAGATGAGTGTCAGTAAAATACACAAAACAGGAAGATAAAACAGCACATAAAACATAGTGCTGTTGGAAAACTATGTGCATATCCACACAGAACCATGGAATGAAGTATTGCGTCAGTAGTAAAACATTAACGACACAGGAAGAAAGTGGAATAAGGAGCTAAAACAATATAGCAGATGGATGTGGTTCGCTGACCACAAGAATAAAAAAAGGAGAAGCCTGCCACTCTGAAACACACTAAAACCTCCAGCCTAAAAGCTTAGGTGAGAGTCCAGATACATCACAAAACTTTAAAACCTTAGTCACACTCGTCTCATCATCAGCTAAAATAGAGGGCAGATCTCTACCAATATTTGCTTCTGCCCTTGCATCACAATATAAAATGCACTTCGTTAAAATATGGCGGATAGAGATGTGCACGCCAAAAGCATCACAATATGGGAGATCCTCTCGCCGTGGTAAAAAGCTATGTGTGAGAGGGCAGTGCCCAATTCTAAGACACGTGAGGATCACTTCATCCCATCACGTCATGACTGGGTTGTTGACTTCACCAACCTCAGCTTATTGGCCATCACCGCCAGCCATTCCTCATCCCACAACTGCATGCACTTTCTGTGTAGTGCAGAAACTACAGCCTGCAAGGAAATAGTACACTGTGCCACATCCTGTCCTCTGCAGGCCTCCTTGGCAGCCCGATCGGACTGTTCATTTCCCCAGATCCCATGACCTGGCACCCAGCAGAATGACACCTGCTAACCCTGCTGCTGGAGCCAGTACAGTTGGTCATATATCAGCCAGACCAACTCCTCAGCTGGGTACAAGTTCTGTAACAATTGTAGGGCACCAAGGGAATCGGACCAAATGAGAAACCGTTTGCCCCAAATACGGCGCATCTGCTCCAGTGCCTTTAGGATTACTTGGAGATCCACTGAAAAATTGGTATATTCGTCAGGAAGGTGAATCCTGGTGATGTGATTGGGGAACATGACAGAGCAGCCAAAGGAATTCCCTTACTCGGAGCCATCAGTGTACACTATTGTGAAACCGAGATGCATATCTAAAATGTTAAAACACAGAGTCTAAATGATTAATGGAAAATCTCATATTAAGATGTGAAACAAAGGAAAATCTCATATTAAGATGTGAAACAAATACTAACAAAGAGATAGAGCGGCTGGCCAGTACTTACCTCAGCTCAGTACAGCCGATAGATTCACAAAACAGAACAGAAAATTTACATTCCTAGCTTTCAGAACTTTGTTCCTTCATCAGGGAGGAGAGAGGCGAAAAAAGAGAAGAAGGGAAAATGGATTCAGTTACTCACAACCCAGGTTATGAAGCAACAGGGAAAGGTAAACAGGGAGGGTAGCAAGGATGGAGGCATGGTTGTCAGAGGGAAGCCAAAGATATTCTACTGTTAAGTACTGTGCCAGCTTCAAACCAAAGAGGATGCATACAGAAGTAAAGAGGTATGTAGTATAAAGATAAACACAACTATGTAGGATGAAAAGATGCGTGAATGGCTAAAGAGGAGAGGGAAAAAGGAGAAGACTGAAGAGTAAATGGGAGTGAGGTTGGTTAAAGTAGGTTCAGTCCAGGGGGATGGCAGGATGAAAGGATGTGTTGGAGCGCAAGTTCCCATCTCCGCAGTTCCGAGACCGCACAGAAGCATCCCCCTTGTCACCCAATATTATCCTGGCCTCGAATACATCAACAAATTACTCCGCAAGGTATATGACTTTCTCAAGTCAATCCCTGAAATGAGATCATCCCTTGACAATATTCTCCCCACACCATCCAGAGTTGCCTTTCGTCACCCCCCTAACCTCCGTAACATCCTTGTCAAACCCTACAATGTTCCCAAACCACCTTCTCTACCCAGCGGTCCCTATCCCTGTAACCGACCCCGCTGCAAAACCTGTCCCATGCATCCCCCCCACAACCACCTACTCCAGTCCCGCTACAGGTAAAACATACACAATTCAAGGCAGGGCCACATGTGAAACAACACATGTCATTTATCAGTTGACATGCCTGCACTGCACAGCCTTTTACATGGGTATGACGACAACTAAACTGGCTGAGCGCATGAACAGGCAAAGACGAACTGTCCACCTAGGAGACGTCCAATACCCGGTAGCAGAGCATGCCATCCAGCATAATTCTAGCGACCTAGGAACCTGCTACAATGTACGTGCCACTTGGCTTCTCCCACCCAACACCAGTCCCTCTGAACTGTGGAGATGGGAACTTACGCTCCAACACATCCTTTCATCCTGCCATCCCCCTGGACTGAACCTACGTTAACCAACCTCACTCCCATTTACTCTTCAGTCTTCTCCTTTTTCCTCTCTTCTTTAGCCATTCACACATCTTTTCATCCTACATAGTTGAGTTTATCTTTATACTATATACCTCTTTACTTCTGTATGCATCCTCTTTGGTTTGAAGCTGGCACAGTACTTAACAGTAGAATATCTTTGGCTTCCCTCTGACAACCATGCCTTCATCCTTGCTACCCTCCCTGTTTACCTTTCCCTGTTGCTTCATAACCTGGGTTGTGAGCAACTGAATCCACTTTTCCTTGTTCCCTTTTTTCTCCTCTTTCCTCCCTGATGAAGGAACAAAGTTCCGAAAGCTAGGAATGTAAATTTTCTGTTCTGTTTTGTGAATCTATCGGCTGTACTGAGCTAAGTACTGGCCAGCCCCTAAAATAAGTCTGGGCCTCTGGAGAAGCCAAGGTGAAAATCTGTTCACACCTGATGTAAAACATGAAGACTGGCTACAGCCATCTCTAGAAGGCAATCCTGTGCTTGAATCCCATAGGGCCTCCCTGCCTGTTGCAGGATACGAAAAAGCCTTTCCAGTGGTAGGTGGGTGTGTATGGCGTGGATAGTGTTTTATGCACCTGGCACACCATAAGTAGCCATCGCCTGATGTGAAGTGCCGGTTCCCCAGCCTCTGCACAGAGGCTTGGTATGGGGCTTATTCTGAATGCCCCAGTGGCCAACCAGATCCCTTCATGGTGCACCACATCCAACATCTTTAAACAAGAGGGCCTCGCAGATCCATGCACCGTGCACCCATAATCGAGCCGAGATCGCACAAGTCCTGTCTGCTTCCCACCTACTGTGGCAAAGACATTTTAAAATACTTAAAGCCTTAAGTGACCCTTTTCTCAGGTTCTTAAGATGTGGTAACCACATAAGCTTAGAGTCAAAGAAGAGCCCCAGAACACTCACTGTGTGTTTAAAAGTAAGGACAATGTCCCTCATTCTCAACTCAGGAAAGTTTAAAACGGAATGAGAACAGTTAAAAAGAACACACACAGACCCATCAACGGAAAACTTAAAACCACTCTTTTGCACCCACTCATCCAAAATGTCGAAGAGTTAGCTGCAACTGATGTTTTGTCTTTGCAAGGATTGAAGAAGAGCAAAACACAGAGAAGTCATCCACAAACAAAGAACAATGAACAGGACTTTTCACTATGGAGAAAATGCTATTAATATCTATGGCAAAGACAGCCACACTTAAAACACTACCTTGAGGGACACCATTCTCTTGCTCAAAATGAACAGACATGATGTCACTAACTCAGTACCTAAAATATCATGGTGAGAGGAAGGACTGAATAAAAATGGGAAGCAACCATGAAAACCCCATCCGTGAAGCTGTTCCAGGATAAGATGCCTCCAAGTAATATCATAGGCCTTCTCGATGTCAAAAGATATGTCTAGAAGGGGATGCCAGAGTAGGAAAGCCTGCTGTGTAGTCGCCTCCACGAGGGCAAGGTCATCAAAGGTGGAGCGATACCTTCTGAACCAACACTGAAAGCGACTAAGGAGTTGCCTGGATTCTAAGATCCAGACAAGGTGGTGGTTGACCATCTGTTCCAAGGTCTACTCCATGCAGCTAGGGAGGGCAACACTACAGTAAATACTTGGGCACGTGCAATCTTTCCCAGGGTTTAAAAGAGGAATTAAAACTGTCTCACGCCACGAGTCAGGAAAGTGACCTGACACCCAAATAGCATTAAAAAGTGTGAGGATATCTTTGTTTTGCCTTATGAGGTGCTGCAGCATACTATAATGGATCCTGTTATGACCAGGGGATGTGTCACAAGCCGCAGACAATGCCGAATCCAGCTCCCACTGGAAAATGGGCAGTCGTAATCTTCATCAGAGGTGGACCAGAAGTCCAAACTACACCTCTCAGCAACCCCTCTATAGCGCTGGAAACCTGGATCCTGAGTGGCTGTTGCAGTAACTGTGGCAAAATAGGCCGCCATAGTCTGGGCAATGCCTCACGGATTGGTTTGGACAGTTCCGTTCCCCCTTACTGCAGCCTTGGGGCACACACCTCCTCTCCCAAAAATCCTCCTTATGGTTTCCCACAGAATGGAACTTTTGGTGGAACAATTAATGGTGTTCAGAAACTGTTGCCATGACCTTTTCTTTCTCTCTCTCTCAACTAATTCGGCAACACTTTGCCCCTCCAAAGCCCATTGTGCACATTAAAATCACCACAGAGGATGAAGGGGCAGGGAAGCTGTGTAATATGGTTGGTTAGGGCCTCTTCAACAAGTACAACTTGTGGGGGCAAATAAAGTGAATATATTGTCAACAGATGATGCAAGTGCACTGATACAGCAACTGCTTGTAAAGTCATTGAGTGAGAGAGGCGAGGAGTGGTAGTCGGTACTGACAAAAATACTTACGTCTCCTGTAGCTCTCTCTCCACTCAGATCGTCCTTTTTTTTGGAGGACATAGCCTCGTAGCTCAGGGACATACAATTAATGAAAATGAGTCTCCTGGAGCCACAGACACAGTGGTCTACCATGAGATAAGAGATGTAGTTCCTTCACGCACGTCCTGACCCACTGCAATTCCACTGTAGGATGGGACCCATTTCATCGATGTGGTTTTAATTTACCCCTGTCTTTTCACCGCAAAGATGAACCACTTGTAGAGCAAGGAGGAGTGGAGGGGCTGCCTGGATCCAAGGCATCTAACTCCATGATGTCCTCCTCATCAGACGGACATGAAAGAATGATGCCTGATGGCACTCGGGACAGCTTTTAACCCAAACGTCATGAACCTTTTCCTGCACCCTGTCCCGTCGAGGATGAGAGGGAAAAGGGGCACTGAGAGGCACTCTGCTTGTTGTGTGCCTTCTTGACACTTGCTAAGGAACTGTTGCTGATCTCTAATGTGGTGGCTGCTTGGATTGCTTTATCCTTACTTGTTTTGCCCTGGCATGTACACATGCAAGTACAGGTGCTGGTGGTGGATGGTTGTACACTGGACGATGTCTGCATCAAGATGTCGACCTTAGGAACATGTTTCTGTGTCTTGGAAGCATAAGAAGTGGTAAAGATGGGAGTTTCTGTCACCTTATATTCCTTTTCGGCTTCAGCATAAGGGATCTGCTTGGTGACTTTTAGTTCTTGAATTTTTCGTTCCTCTGCAAAAACAAGGTAGTCTTGGCTCTAGACTGGGTGGCTCCCAGAGCAGTTAACACAGACTGCTGGAGATAGACAGTCAATCCCAGCTTTGTGGGCTGCCTTTCCACATTGCCCACAGGTTGTTTCACCCCCACAATTCAGCTGTGTGTGACCAAAATGCTGGCATTTGTAGCACAGCATAGAGTTACGTAAATAAGGCCTCACCCTAAGTCGGAGGAAACCTGTCATGATGTGGTCTGCCAACATAGGAGAATTAAAGAGCACAATGAAGGTGGGTGTCTTCTCAATTTCTTCATTATTTCTACGCATCCTTTGCTCTGTGTCCACTATCCCCTGTGATGCCCATTCCTGTTTAAGTACGGTTATGTAGATATCTATAATGTCATGGCATGTGACCACACCCTTGCTAGAATTAAGGGAGTTATGCAGTTCAACAGTTATATCATATTCATCCAATTTTTTGGTCTTCGTTAAGTAGTTCCACCTGCTTTGCCCTGTTAAGTCTCGACCAGTAGGGAACAATTCCACAGTCACTTAATAGACTTCAGGCTTCCAGCATGTCCTTCCAAGCCTTTATGGATATAGAAGGTGGACACATTTTTAATGTCCCTTCCTTCCTCCTAATGACCAAAAACACATTTTGATTTATGACTCCTTGAGTCCTATTACTATAATTCATCTGATGCAGGTTACCACGAGGGCTAGCCTCTCTCATTCGTTTGGAGAATTTGGTGTGAATACTCTCAGATGGTATACCCTTCACACTAGGAGGAGATGATGATTTCAAGGGTTCCATCTCGGTCCCACGAGCAGCTATGGAAACAAGGGTCCACTTAGACAGAGCCCCGAGTTGCCAGAGTAAGCCTTATACAACTGAGGTGCAGCAGGTTCCCAGAGATTGCCTGATAATGACTGTTCCACTTCAACAGCCATGCATCTCATCAGCGTGCAGCACACCTTGAGAGTGAGGTTTTTTTATAGAGGTTTTTACCATCCTCGCAATCCGGGTGGTCAAGCCAAGGTCCCCATTCTCTGTGACACACAACGTTCCACTGCTGCGCCATACTGTGGTCATTTTAGCATGCCCAGAGCTAACGGTAACAGGGGAATGGCAGCACTTACCAGTTCCCAGCTCAGGAACCCCGGGGTCACCAAGGCCATACTCGGCAAACGAATGCCGAGCCCTGAGGGCTGCAGTACAAGAGACTCATTTCATAGCATTGAAGACAATTAAGTGTTCATAGCTCTTAAGGTATGTATTTTAGAGCCCATGTTTACTCAACTTTTTCACTTCGAATGATCATTCCTGTCATATATGTGAATATTGGCCATTACTCCTGGGACACACAGTATTGTGCAAGTGACACAGGAAATCAACTAACTGTACTATCAGGGAACTAACTACATTGGAAACTATGATAACCAAACAGTACCAAATTAAGGAAGTAAATAATGTTAGAAATTAAGATATCTTTGACTACAAACAAAGTTTCATGCACAAAAGCTTCAGTTGGACTTAAATGGGTTGGTTCAAAAGAGGAAGGAATTACTTGTTGTCTTACTGAAAAAGTTATCACGGCACTCACTTGAAATTATTTCAGTAAACTTCAGAAAACATACATTGGAAATACTGAATGGGAATTTTAGTTCAGTTTCTCATTGCTGTATGTCCATTGCTTTAACCCAAGTGTGCTTTAAACCAAGTGGTGGAGGTGTAAAATATGGTCTGCAGGCCAGAACATGATTGAAGATGTCCATAAATGGACTGTGATACTTTTGGACTATTGTATCACAAACTGTGGAGTGTATCCATCTCTCTAATTTGCTCATTTAATTTGGGTTAAAATGTTCCCCTCTTAGACAGCAATGGTATCAAGCTAGTGCGTAATGTACTTTCAAAAAACTTTGTATTCATTACATAAAGACACACTTTTTCTTTAACACTGCTTGTTTGTAGTGCACGTAATTTACAAAACTAAATGAGAAACAAGTAATTTGTATGACATCTAAGACAATGACAGCTGGTTTCAAAATATGGTAACAACACTGCTTCAAAAGTTCAATTTCACAGATGACTCTTGTATGGAAGGCTGTCATTTTCTCACAGAGAAGTGTGGTAGTAGTATTCCAGTACAATGAGAATGGCAGCAAAAAGAGGGAAGCTCATAGGCACTGTCAAAATTCAATGGTGAGTGGACAGCACTTTCTTTCAAGAGTTGGTGATAAAGCTGTATTCTTAATTTTCAATAAAGGATTCAGTTTTCAGAAAGCACAATCTTAAGTGGTCTGACAGCTAACCAGTTCCAGTCATTCCACCAGGAAGGAAGTAAACGGCTCATGTTGTCTGTAGTTCAACCATGCCTAAACGGTCAATACTGCGGTTCAATCGCGTCTGCATTGTTACTTTGTGTCAGGAAGGGCTTTCTACAAGGGAAGTGTTCAGGTATCTTGGAGTGAACCAAAGTGATGTTGTTTGGACATGGAGGAGATACAGAGAGACAGGAACTGTTGATGACATGCCTCGTTCAGGCCGCCCAAGGGCTACTACTGCAGTGGATGACTGCTACCTATGGATTATGGCTCAGAGGAACCCTGACAGCAATGCCACCATGTTGAATAATGCTTTTCGTGTGACCACAGGGCATCGTGTTACGACTCAAAATGTGCGCAATAGGCTGAATGATGCACAACTTCACTCCCGTCATCCATGGCGAGATCTACCTCTGCAACCGTGACACCTTGTAGTGCAGTACAGATGGGCCCAACAACATGTCGAATGGACTGCCCAGAATTGGCATCACGTTCTCTTCACCAATGAGTGTCGCATATGCCTTCAACCAGACAACCTGGTCACGCTGAACGTGTTAGACACACTGTCCAACGAGCACAACAAGATGGAGGTTCCCTGCTGTTTTGGGTGGCATTACCGGTATGTGGGGCCGACATACGCTGCTGGTGGTCATGGAAGGAGCAGTAACGGCTGTACGATATGTGAATGCCATCCTCTGCCTGATGGTAAAACCATATCAGCAGCATATTGGCAAGGCATTCATCTTCATGGATGACAATTCGCATCCTCATCGTGCTCATCTTGTAAATGACTTCCTTCAGGGTAATGACATTGGTCAACTAGAGTGGCCAGCATGTTCTCCAGACATGAACCCTATTGAACATGCCTGGGATAGATTGAAAAGGGCTGTTTATGGTTGATGTGACCCACCAACCAGTCTGAGGGATCTACGCTGAATCGCCATTGAGGAGTGGGACAGTGTGGACCAACAGTGCCTCGATGAACTTGTGGATTGTATGCCACCACGAATACAGGTACACATCACTGTAAGAGGACATGCTACTGGGTATTAGAGGCACCGGTGTGTACAGCAATCCGGATCACCACCTCTGAAGGTCTCACTGTATGCAATGTGTGGTTTTCATGAGCAATAAAAAGGGTGGAAATGATGTTTATGTTGATCTCTATTCCAATTTTCTGTACTGGTTCCAGAATTCTCAGAACTGAGGTGATGCAAAACTTTTTTTGGTGTGTGTCTATAATGATTTTGTTTCATTAAGAGTGACTTGTTTAGTTATGTCTGCAAGGAAGTCCTGAATCCAGTCACAAAACCGATACAATAATTGGTAAGAATGTACTTTTTATTTTCACTAAACAACAGTAAAGAGCTAATTCAAACGCTTTCATGAAGTCAAGAATATGTTATCAACCTGAGCACCAATGTATATTGTGGATCTCATGAACAGAGCAAGCTGATTTTCACAAGATCTCTGTTTGCGGAATCCATGTTGATTTTTATATAGGTAGTATTTGTTCTATAACTATTAAGTTATAATACTTTAGCATAAAACATGTTCCTACAACTGAGTGACATCAGTGATATAGGCCTATAACTATGTGTATCTGTCCTACAACCCTTCTTGAAAACAGGAATGTCCTGCACTTTTTTCCTGCACTAGGTAATCTGTGTTGCTCTAGCAACTACGATAAAGTACAGTTAGAGGAGCAAGTTCTGACATGTAATCTCTGTAAAATCTTATAGGTGTCCCATCAGGTCCAGATGCCTTTCTGATATTAAGCAATTGCAGCTACTTTTCTATTTTACAATCAGTTATGTCAACATCTGCCATTTAGTATTCATGCAGTGATTGGTTGGAAGAATGGACTGTATTACAATATTCCATGATGAAACAGTTTCAGAAGACCAAGTTCAGTATTTGAACCTTCTGAGATCTTCAGTTTCGATGCCAGTATGGTTACTGAGCTACTAAATAGTTGATTTTGATCTGTTTACTGATTTTACGTAAGATCAAAACCTCTTAGGTTTTCAGTCAGATTTGCTTGCAAAATTTTACTTTCAGAGTCACTGACTGCTTCTCTCAATGCTCTGCTTATGCTCATTCATCTTTTGTTTCTTAGTGAGGTTTTGACTTCTCTTAAATCTGTGATGGTTCTCTCTTTGCTTCTACTGCAACCTTCTTACACAGCTATTAAGCCACAGTGAGTCTTTCCCATCTACTAAAACCTTGCTCAGAACATACTTTTCTAAGGCATACTGAATGATGCTTTTGAATTTTATCCGTTTAGGCTTCACATCTTCATTCTCAGAACTGAATATTTGTTCTCAGAACTGAATATTTGATGTTAACACTCACATACACTGCAAATTTGCATCCTGTTACTTTTGCTGAGCATAGCTATTTCCCACTTTTCTTAATGTGTCTTTTAAAACCCATAGTCACTGATGCTATCTCATTCCTATGGTTGCTATTGCCTTCCGCTGTGTTACTAATTCAAAAAGTTCAGGTCTAACTATCAGTAGGAGGCCTAAGGCATTATCCTCAAATCTGCTCAAATTGATTTTGGGACAAGATATTCAGAACAATCTGCCACGAATCTCTGTCTCTGGCACCAGTTTTGATACAGTAAAAAATACAGCATCAGCTTATCTAGGAGAACAATGATGTGGCAAGTAGAGGAGACAGCAAATAACTTTTCTGAATAATTGCTCTGTAAATGTGAGCAATTTCATTGGTTTTCTCCTGCACCAGATGAAAGTATGAACATAAGCGGCTCTATGCACCTGCTTCTGTTTATCATTGTGTTAATGGCTACTTCATTATAATCTAGAAACAGCTCTCAGCAGTCAATTAAAGACACTCTCAGGAGAAGATTTGCTTATGAAAGTTTTGGGATGCGTCAAGAAGTGTGGTCTTCTGTAGCAGATGCTGAGTAGTGTTACTACTACCAGATCTCCAAATTTAACATGCAGGAATTGAATTGAATTGAATTTTATTTGATCCTGTAAGATTACATTGTGTACAGTAAATGTACGTGTAATATAGGACATGTCAAAGTATTAACATTCTTTATCACTTATTTTTCTACACCTTTAGCTTACATTTTTACATCAATGATAATGAGTAACAATATATACAAATTTAATGGCATAAGTATTCTGCAACACTGTAAAACTCTTTTTCAATGAGATAGTCTTTAAGTTTCTTTGGAAAGTCATTGTGAAGTACACTATCTTGCAGGTTTTTGGGCAGACTTCTTAGTAGTCCGATACCAGAGTACTGGGGCCCTTTTTCTAGAATTGCCAGTCAGTGGGGTATTCTCCGTACTTCATTCTTCCTTCTTGTATTGTGAGTGTGTACACTAGCATTTGTAATCCAGTCCTCACTACCTTTTGTGATGTATATTATTGTTTTGTATATATACAATGATGAAAAAGTTAAGATACCTAAATTCTTGAAACAGTTTCTGCATGTTTCAGAGGTCTTTCTTCTTAAAATGGTCCTAATTGCTTTTTTTTTTGTAATGTGAACACTCGTTTTGTCTCTTGTTTGTTTGAGTTTCCCCACACAGTCACTCCATACTGTAAGTATGGTTCGAAAAGTCCATGATACACTGTACACAGAAGGTTCTTGTCTGAATACTGTGATAGCTGCATCATTAAGAATATGACTGGGCTCAGTTTCTTACAGACATTATTAATATGTTTTTTCCATTTCAGTTCATTATCCACAACAATACCTAAAAATCTAGCGGATTCTACTTCTTCCAGCCTTGTTCCATCAACCTCTAAATCCATGTCTACAGCCTTTTCCTTGTTTTTAAACACTGCATACATAGTCTTTTTTAGATTTATAACCAGTTCATTTTCCAACAGCCATTGAGCTGTACATTTGCAGATATGTATTCTCTTCTCTCAAGCTGTTCCATATTTTGGTCACTATTTAGTATTGTCATGTCATCAGCATACAATATTTTATTTTCTTCCTCCTCAACACCTATATCATTAACAAACACATTAAATAACAATGGCCCCATTACCGAACCCTGCGGCACTCCATATTTGATGGATTTGGTTTCTGATTGGTACGAGTTTCCTAATGATATATACTGCTTGCGGTTGCACAAGTATGATTTTATCCATTCACCTGGTTGCCCCCGAATGCCATAGTTGCTTAATTTTTGTATCAGCATTTCATGGTCAATGGTGTCAAATGCCTTTGAATGATCCAGAAACATTGCAGAGACAACCTTTTTCTCATCTAAGGACTGTAAAATGTATTCTGTTAGACTGGCAATTGCTGATTCTGTAGATTTACACTTTCTGAAACCATGTTGTGAGGGTATGAGAATGTTATGTTTGTCCAAATAGTTAACTAATATACCAAACAAAAGCGCTGGCAGGTCGATAGACACACAAACAAACATACACACAAAATTCTAGCTTTCGCAACCAATGGTTGCCTCGTCAGGAAAGAGGGAAGGAGAAGGAAAGACAAAAGGATATGGGTTTTAAGGGAGAGGGTAAGGAGTCATTCCAATCCCGGGAGCGGAAAGACTTACCACATTCCCACGTGGAATGTTTCCCTCTATTATATAGTTAACTAATATGGTATACATAAGCATTTCTAGGATTTTTGAGAAACCTGATATCAGTGAAACTGGTCTGTAGTTGTTGGGATCATCCTTATAACCTTTCTTGTACACTGGCACTACCTTCGTTATCTTCAGTTTTTCTGGAGAAATTGCATCGCTGAAAGAACAGTTTGCTATGTTCAGCAGTGGTGTTATCATCTCCTCACATACCAGCTTTATTACATGATTTGATATTTCATCATCACCAGCTGAATGTTCGGTTCCTGCATAGAATTCAGGAAACTGTTAATTAAACATAACAGCACCATGAGGCAAATTCATTCGTTGTTTACACTATGCGCAAGTGTGAACGGTATTGTGGATATTGAGACAAAAATTGTAAAATTTATTAGAGCAAGAGGTCTCAGCCACTGACAGTTATTTTTGGTTTTGGGCAACACTGAAGTTGATCATAAAAGTGTACAATATCACACAATTGTTTGGTGCTGAGGTTGAGAAACATTTTTGAGCAAGTGTGGGAACTGTGACAAGAAATATAGGGTTGTATAAGAACAATTTTTCAAAATACATAAATAAGTTCATCACACCTTCCCATTTCAGGTATGGAAAATTACGTCTGGCATATGACATCCTCCACTGCACTGGCATGAAATATCTCTGTCCATGAAATTTTCTATGATTACCTGACAAGACTCCACTTGCATTAAGCCAACAATACATTGAGTTTCCTTCTTTAGCGTGTGCACGATTTGTGGGTTATTGACACATACCAACAATTTAAGATAGCCCTAAAAAAATAGCTCTCACCAGGGCTTAAGTTACACGACCTTGGTGGTCACTGTTGGTCGCCATTATGCGAGATGAGTCAATCTGGAAACCACTCTTGGAGAAACTAAATTGTTTTGCAGGAAGTGTGAAAGGTGGCATCATCAAGCTCAAACCACAGCTTCTGAACATCAGTTCCACTGAAACTGAGACCACAAAAAACATCTCTTATCACCACATGGTATTGGTTTCCAAAACTGTTGCACGTTGTCCTGCCCCACCTAAAAAAAAAAAAAAAAAAAAAAAGGCCCGATGATGCCACCCACCCAAAAGCCACAAAAAACTGTCACTTGCTGTGGATGCAGTTCCGTCTCTTGAACCGTGCAGGCCCCAGATACAGCACTTCTTTTCATTCACAAATCCATTTAAGCGAAGATGCATCTTGTCACAAAAGATTATGTTCCTTGTAACACCACTGTCTTCTCAGAAATGAAACCAGTCAACAATATGTTGCCTTTTCTCGTGACTTGTTTCTTTCAGCTGCTGCATTAACTGAATTCTGCAATAGAGATCATGCTGGAGAACTTGCCTTACTGTAGAACATCCTATGCCCAGTTCTCGTAAGTAGGACACTACCTGCTTTCAGTATGGGATGTACTTAAGTCAATGGAAAATCCTGTGTGTGTGCAGTGTACGTGAAACACATTATAAGGATGTAACCAGCACATAAACTGTGCTTTTGTGCTACTGCATTATGTGTAGTGAAAGGAATTGGGGTCGTATGGATGAATTACCAGTGGGTAGTCTTGTTGCAGGTAATTCGTATCTGTTGAGAGTTGAACACTGCACAGAAGTATATAGTGATCACATTTATACTACTGTGTGATTAGCTAATCAAAAACATGTCACTGACTGTGGCCCATAAACACCAGCATAGATATTCTACACTAGCTCTGCCAGCCATGGTACCATTGGATGATGAAGCATTCCTGCCTGCTCATCAACAGAGCTAGCCGGCAAGGTGACTGTAGAGTCAGCCGAAAGAGAGCATACGTCAACTCAAGGCTGTGTGTCTGCAAGGCCACTACACGCATAGCTTCCTGCTTTCAGCATGACCCAGTTGGCACAGGCATGGCATTACCCTGTCTGTTGTGACACAGCACAATGTGCCATGGCTCTGCAACCATCATTCAGTGTAGATGCTGGTTTTTGTAAGTTGGGTGTTCAGCCATGCAACAAGAAAGCACCTCCATCTGTGGTTTGATCTGTCTCAGTGTACTGAGGACTTTTTTTTGTCAAACATGTCTATGATGACATTATGCAATTTGTTCATGAGGGAACCAGGGAAACAAAAGAAGGTTTCAGTGGGATTCCTTCCAGATCTGAGACATAAGATTTCAAAATGGGCTATGTTTCAAATAAACCTGACAGGGTAGACCAGGGAATTAAAATGCATGGCTAAGAGATCCGATTCAGAAATCAAACTCCAGCTGTACAAGAGTACACCTCAGCATAAGTACGCAAAAATGCCAAGCTAATTCATAAAAAGATGACTCAGTAGACAAATAATGTTTTTGTTAAATCAACGGATAACAAAGACGTTAAAGTAATCGATGCACAACAGAAGGACAGGTTTGTTCCCATTATGGAAACAAACCAACAAAAGGTTGTCTGACAAGTGGAGTAGAAAACCAAACTGCATTCCACGTTTTAAAAGAGGAAAACAATGCTCACATGAAGAAGAAGGAAAAAAAGCTCTGCCACTTACCAGTTCCTCCTAAAAACAGAAATAACTTTGGACTGATTATGAAAGTGTTTAGTAACCTGTATGTAGATGTGGTGCAACTAATTTTCAGAATCCATGTAAACACAGTAGATTGCAAACCATGCACAGTTGCAAGAGACCCAAGTCATTTTCCATCAGAGCAGTGGTGCTGAGCAGTCAGATGGTTCAAGCAACTTGGTGTCCTGCATCCTTAGGAAACTCTAAATAATGTCCAGCACATGATGCTCCTGCTCTAAACACTGACAGTTGAATACCATTACAAGGAAATTACTGACTACATTGACGGGTTGCTGAAATGACCAGCTCTGCAAAACGATAGCTCCAGAACTGAACAAGGCGGCTTTCGAATGAGCGATTTTTCAGGCTCAGATTCTGTTTAAGATAAATGAAACAGAGAGTAAGTTATCATAATTAGAGATCTATGATGGCTGCTACAATTCTGAGTGAGATTTTGATACATACAACAGGCAAAACCTCCCAATCCAGGATCCACAAACCTCATCATCAGTGCCACGACATGACAAAGTTAACTTCGTACATGGTGGTGGTACCTTTAATGATTTACAGCCTGCCTGAACAAATTGTACCACTGACATACAGATCAGTGACATGGTAACATCTAATTTATCTAAAACATCAGAAAGAACACTGGTTACACAGAGCACTATTTCTGACAATGTGCATCAACTTGTCGACAGATGACACACTCCCATCTCCTAATTTGTGGGCTCTGCAACTTGCAATATGGACATCAGAATGAAAGTACCAGGTGCCTCCATCACATGTAGCAACAGAACCGCCAAACAAAAGAAGAGCGTATCAGGGCCCATGACAGATGAACCCTCTGCGTGCAATGAGAGAAATACGGCACTGTCATTGTCGCAAAGAACAACTCAAACCAGGTGCATGGAGATACAGAACACATCATCAGGTTACGTAGGCTGCAGGATTCTTTAATTCTTAAGCAGCCACGAGATATGTAGTAAGTCTTGGAAACACAATTATTTTTTCAACACCGCTGGCAGCTGATCATATTTTGATTACCTACTTATAATACTTAATTATTTTGATTACTCTCCCTGCAGGTGTTAAAGCCCTCTGCAATTTTCTCAGACAAGTCTTTACATGTGGGAACATAGTTTTCACTCTTGAACGGGTGTACAAAGATTTTGTAAATGTCCACGGACAAGTCTGTTTTGACCTTACCCTGTCTTCATCTAAGTGTTATGTCCATACAAGATACATATAACAGCATCAGATTCCTGTAGATCAATATTATGCACTGTGCATCAGTAATAAGTGACTTGTGAAAGATCATAGAGGAACTGGGTGTCACTGTACTAATCCAAGAACTGTACGTGAGGAATGGGAAACTTCTGCACTTATAGACACACATGAGCACAATAGTTGGCCAGCAGAATGGCAAGGCAGCAACCAACATTCCATTTGTAGATACTTTGTCAACAAAGTGCACAGTTACCATGCTGTAACAATAGGGATGTGTACTCCTCAATGCATTTAGATCATTGCCTGCATATACATACAGTACTTCCATATGACTGATCCATTCCTTGACAAATTAAGATATGCATCAGTGTACAGTTTTCATGGATATCAAATAATAAGAACAAGTGAGAATGCAAATTCGGTGCTTTGTCACAGCAGAATGACAGATGGAAGGGATGTAATAACGCAAGACTTGAACCAAGAAGTGGACCTGACTGTAAAAAATGAATATGGAAGAACACTGTCAATAGTATTGATGCATACATTGATACGGAAATCACCCACACAAATCAGGCAGTGGGTACTAATTTTATATCTTTGAACATTAAGTAACACATTACCACTAGCAACCATAGTGTCATAATCTTCGATATGCAAGTAGTAACTGAAAACTGGAAACTGTGGAGACAATCAGGAACTGGAAGGCTGGGATTTGAAGAGAGCAAACTGGATTGCACTTACTGCTGAAATAGCTTCTTTCAACTTGGTCCATTTATCCAAAGACCCATGGATGCATGCTCTTACTCAGCTCCTTCAGCATGTGCAGGCAAATCATATCTTGAAGATGAGATATACATCTATCCCTGAGTCATGTCCATCCCTGAGACAACTTTGAATTGAGAACTACAGAGATGGCACAGGGCCACCCTAAAACGTACGGACTTAGGGGTTCTCATAAGCATAATGGAATCATACAGTACTACAATGGCAGATAATCTTCATGTCACTCTGAGAACATGTCCTGGTGACATCACAGCAAAATAGATAAAGTACAAGGAATTACATGATCCAGAATAACAAACATGTTAGATCTTCAAGACTGGGCACTTTATGAATGGCAGCGAGATTGGAACAGTATAAATACACAATGCCGAGTATACAAGACTCCTTTCGAACATCAGAGAGAGACTACAAAATGAATCATGTAGTCCCCAGAAGAGTTATGGTTCATTCCATGACAAGATGTGATCCTTACCCCCAATACATACAGAGAATAGGAAAACACAATAAACATTGTGTGACATCCCCACCCAAAGTGGAAGCTAGGAGACGTGAGGCCCCCCTCCCTTGAGCAAAATGACATTAATAATTAGGAATGCTGATGCATTCAAGTTACTGAACAGAATCACAAACAATATCTCTAGGAATGAACTAAACAAGTTTAAAGTAGGTAGCAGAGACACACACACACATAAAAAACATTAACAAAAAGAGGGAGTGAGGGAGGGAATACATGAATGCTCAGGAGGTATGGAAGGGTGGCAACAGTGCTGATGGACTGGAAATCATAAACTGCAAAAACACTGTGTGAACAATAAAATGCGTCGGATCAGTTACTAAGCACATATGTAACTGTAATTTAGTTTAATATAAATACATAACTTATGAGTAATAATATGCTATTGCCATTTAAAAATAATTGTGATGACTTGACGTTTTTGCCAAGTTGCTCAACAACTGGATAACAAATTTAATTGCAATTTTCAATGTTTCACATTAGATATATAGATATAATACATGTAGGAAATGAATAGGTGACTGAAGTGTACACTATTTTCCCACTCAGTGTAGGCAAACATAGAAGATGTTCTAAGGTAGCCACAAACCGAAGTTCAGCTACAGAAATTTACTTAAGAAGGAACACAATTATTTCTTTTTTTGTTTCATTACTTACATTCACTTTACTTTTTAAGGTATAATGTATAAAGCAGTATCTTAATATTGCATTATTAGAGTTAAGAAAAAATTGTATACTGTTATGAAGAGAACTTTGAATGTACTCAATGTTTTTTACAATCTGCTTTAGATACACAGCAAGGTAGTTTTTACAACACCAATAAATAAATAAAAGCACAGTTCTTGGGAATGGAGAAGAACCAACTACAATTGACTAACCCCCACACTGTTACTAAATAACACAGCATTTTCCATAGATCAGTAAGAAAGAGAGTATCAGGAACATATTTTAATGTTCATTGTTTAAACTGTTTTACTGAACTTTACAATAAGTCTGTGAACTGTTGATTCTCTCGGTGCTTCACTGTGCCCTACAATCGTGCAAAGATGCCATACAGTTGCTACATAACTTTTTATGTTCAACAGTTGAAATGTTTATTGAAACTGAAATGATACACAGTAATGTGGTCAAGCGACAAACAAAAACATACTATGCGATTTAAAATTGGTGCGCTTTTTGAAATACCCTTTAGTTCTCTTTTTTGGCAATATAGGAAAAGATAAAAACTTCTCTTGAATTCTCTGATCTCTAATGGAATCATGTTTTGGCTTTCTGTTAACATGGACCATTTGAATAAACAGAATGTAACTACGAAATTGAAAAATATACTTATTTTACAAATTATATTGTAACATGGACATGTTAGAAAGGAGTCTTCATTTATCTTCCAAACAAGTGAAAGGGGAAAAATTTCATTATTTTTCACTCTAAAATCAATTACAGTTAGTCTACAAGACAGTATAGTACAGCAGAAAGTTGAGTTCTGAGACAGAAATTTTTGCAACATTTCAGAAAATTGTAAAGCAAATACAAAATATTCACAAAACCAGTAACCGTAAATTTGGAATGTGTCAGACAGTCTCTAGATTGAGCAGATCAGTTCATTGTGCAACATTGAGTTGAAGGATTTATTTAAATCCAAAAATGCCACTGACTTCTTCAATTAAAAACACATACTGGACCTTTAAAGAATTTCACAGAGGATCGGAGAAGATGTTTGCATCTACTGACATGTGCAGCCTTTTTCCATAATGAATTAAAGCAAACAAGACCTGCATTCATGTATGATAGACAACCACGAGAAATGCAATGAGATTTTGACCTGATGTCTTCAGGTAAGGAACCTTCCTCCCTCTTTCCCCCCCCCCCCTCCCCCTCCTCCTCCTCCTCCTCCTCCACTGAGTGATCTTGTTGTCTCCCTGAAAGCCAAAATCTTGAGCCCCACTCTCAGTTTAACCTGCTCCATATCCAAGGACTCTGAAACTGACCCACACATTTGTATATCCCTGCTTTACTCAGCTCATATTTTTTTTGTTGAATTAATTGATAAAACAAAGACATCAGTTCTGTGCAATTTTAGGAAGACCAGTGCTTAAGTAATTCTGACTGCAACTCATAATTGTAATGTTGGTGAGTACCTATAGCACTAACTGTATTCACAGTCCATAAATGTGAATGGAAATGATTTTGTTCTGTTGCTGCTATCTGTATGAGCAGTTCTAATAATCAAATTTCATTGATCATATTTAGACCACAAATCCTGTCTCTGGCTGCCCTTTGAAAGAACATATTAACAGCATATATTGTAAACATTTAACTGTACTTAAGTAATTTCACACTTTCTTTGTAGAATTCACAAGGATGAACGGCCATTTCCATGTGACATCTGTGGGGCAGCATTCCGGCGATCATATGCATTGAAGAACCACAAAACTGTTCATGCTGGTGAGAAAAAATATGTATGCAGCCAGTGCAATCACGCTTTTCGTGTAAAGCAAGATATGCAAAAGCATATTAACAGTTATCACAGGAATGAAATAACATTTACAGAAGCTATAATGTAAAAGTAGACAAAGCGCGTGTCTTATTTATCGGCCGCAGAGAAAGCAGTGTGCAACACTTACTGAGGCAGTGAACTGGGATGTCGATAGGGACAGAAGAATATTGTAACTTGTGTTTCTTTTAAATGTATTGTATGGCATGTTTGTTAAGAATACATCAGCTACAAATTTTAAAACAATTTTTTTGTTTATGCCGACAGATATCCAGTCACCTGGCTCAGGTCTGTTCAGACATTCTTTTCAAACTCCACTCTCTATCTCCTACATACTTCATGTGAAATGGGATATGATGGAGAACGGCTGAAGTACAGCTTGACGGCTCCTCCAGAATGAATCTGTCATTATGCATGAAAGATTCATTGTAAACAAACTTCCATCACATTGATCCTAGGGTCAAGATCCAAGTCAGGAAGTTTCATCAAGAATAATATCTCCTGAAAAAAATTATGGCGACAATGATGATGAAATATTTGGGATAACATGCAATCAATGACCAGGTCACTGGAGACAAACTACAGCTTTTGAATGGACACAGATGGGAAAGGAGATCATCAGTGTCTTTTTCACAAAAAAATCATCCTGCCAGTTGCAGTTGCACTGTCCTGAAGCAATTTAGGTAAACCACTAAAAATCTAAATCTGACTGAAAACATATTTGAATTCTACTCCTCCAAAACGCAGATACAGTCTTAACCATTGCACCAGCTCACTCAGTAAGTTGTCTTGTTAGTGAAAAAGATTCATTCTGGTAAACTAAATGCTCACCACAGAATTAACTTGCATTTTGATAAGGGCTGTACTTAGTTACAACATGTCAAGTTTATTAGAAATTTCAACATAAGCCATGTGCATTAATCACTAGAAAATTCCAGCCTGTGATTTCACCTCATATGGCTATCTGTTACTTTTAATTTTGCTTTTAGAACATATGCATTTATTATTTATTTATTGTATATTCATAATACTGTGTTCTTTGATATACAGCTCCTTTTTAAGATTGTACCCAGGTACTTAGTCAACCACAACGGAGGGGTATCTGTTGAGAGACCAGATTAACATGTGGTTCCTGAAGAAGGAGCAGCAGCCTTTTCACTAGTCGCAGGGGGGACAATCTGGATGTCTGATCTGACCTTGTAACATCAACCAAAACAACCTTACTGTGCTGGTATTGTGAACAGCTGAAAGCAAGGGGAAACTACAACTGTAATTTTTCCTGAGGGCATGTAGCACTACTGTATGGTTAAAAATGATGGCATCCTTTAGGGTAAAATAATTCGGATCTCCGGGCGGGGACTACTCAAGGGGACTTTGTTATCAGGAGCAACAGAACTGGCATTCTACAGATCGGAGTGTGGAATGTAAGATCCCTTAATTGGGCAGGTAAGCTAGAAAATTTAAAAAGAGAAATGGATAGGTTAATGTTAGATATAGTGGGAATTAGTGAATTTAGGTGGCAGGAGGAACAAGACCTCTGGTCAGGTGAATACAGGGTTATAAATAAAAAATCAAATAACAGCAAAGAAGGAGAAGGTTTAATAATAAATAAAAGCTACTACGAACAGCAGAGTGAACACATTATTGCAGTCAAGATAACCACGAAGCCCACATCCACCACAGTAGTACAAGTTTATATGCCAACTAGCTCTGCAGATGAGATTGAGGAAATGTATGGTGAGATAAAAGAAAGTATTCAGATAGTTAAGGGAGACAAAAGTTAAATAACCACGGGGGGCTGGAATTCGTTAGAAGGAAAAGTAGTACATGAATATGGATTGGGAGGAAAGTAATGAAAGAGGAAGCCACATGGTAAAAATTTGCACAGAGCATAATTAAATACAGCTAACACTTGGTTTAATAATCATGAGAGAAGGTTGTACATGTGGAAGAGACCTGGAGAGACCGAAAGGTTTCATGTTGATTATATAACAATAAGACAGAGATTTTGGAACCAGGTTTTTAATTGTAAGACATTTCCAAGGGCAGGTGTGGACTCTAACCACAATTTGTTGGTTATGAAATGCACATGAAAACTGCAAAAAGGCACGATTTTAAGGAGATGGGACCTAGATAAACTGAAAGAACTAAAGGTTGTAGAGAGTTTCAGAGGGAGTGTTATGAAACATTTGGCAAGAACAGGGGAAAGGAATACAGTAGAAGAAGAATGGGTAGCACTGAGAGATGAAATAGTGAAGGCAGCAGAGGATGAAGTAGGTAAAAAGACGAGGGCTAGTAGAAATCCTTGAGTAACACAAATGATACTGAAATTAATCAATAAAAGGAGAAATATAAAAATGCAATAAATAAAGCACGCAAAAGGCAATACAAACATCTAAAAAATGAGACTGAAAGGCAGTGCAAAATCACTAGGCAGGAATGGCTAGAGGGCAAATGTAAGAATGCAGAAGCATATATCAACAGAGGTAACATAGATGCTGCCTACAGAAAAATGAAAGAGACCTTTGTAAAGAAGAAGATAAAACTGCCTGAATTAATATCAAGATCTCAGCTGGAAATCCAGTCCTAAGCAAAGAAGGGAAAGCAGAAAGGTGGAAAGAGTATATAGAGGATCTATACATGGAAGACATACTTGAGGGCAATGTTATGGAAATGGAAGAGGACACACATGAAGATGAGAAGGGAGATGGGATACTGTGTGAAGAATCTGACAAAGCAATGACAGTCTTAAGTCAAAACAAGGCCCCCCGGAGTAGACAACATTCCGTTAGAGCTACTGATGGCCTTGGGAGAGCCAGCTGTGACAAAACTCTTCCACATGGTGAGCAAGATGTATGAGACAGACGAAATACCTTCATACTTCAAGAAGAATATAATAATTCCAAAACTCGTAGAAGCCGACCTCGGGGAAGATCAGTTTGGATTCCAGAGAAATGTAGGGACATGCGAAGCAGCACTGACCCTACGACTTCTCATGGAAGATAGGTTAAGGAAAGGCAAACCTGCATTTATATCATTACAAGACTTAGAGAAAGCTTTTGACAATGTTGATTGGAACACTCTCTTTCAAGTTCTAAAGGTGGCAGTTGTAAGATACAGGGAGCAAAAGGCTATTTAGAATTTGTACAGAAACCAAATGGCAGTTATGAGAGCCAAGGGGCACAAAAGGAAATCATTGGTTGAGAAGGAAGTCAGTCAGGGTTGTAGCCTATTCCCGATGTTATTCAATCCTGTATACTGGGCAAGGAGTAAAGGAAACAAAAGAAAAATTTGTAGTAGGAATTTAAGTTCAGGGAGAAGAAACTAAAACTTTTGAGGTTTGGCACCGCTTTTCACTTTAACTTTCAGTTCTTCACACATAATGCATGTGTCTACACTGGGCCTACCAATGGTTATTGAAATATCTGTGATAATAGTGGTAAGACACTTTACTATCAGGATATTCGACAAGAAACATTTCATGTATAGTTTTCACAGTTAGTTCACTGTTTAAGTAGAAAACATCTGTGTTTCCATAGTGGGTTTGTTTAGTTGGAAATGACACAATACGGGCATGAACAGAAGCAAGTATATCAGACTCTTTTGCGTTCCCTGGTTTGTGTTTTCCACGTTGGTCTTTAGGAGACTTGCCATGAAGCAGCAACTTACACAATCTCTTCATCCTGGATTCGGTAACACAATAAACACTGAGGAAGGCTATCTTACATACCTCTATCTGCTTGCCTGAATCTTTAACATAATACTTGAACTTAGCTGCCCTAGTACCAGGCTCGCGTTTCCTTCCGTTACGTCTTTTTATGGTAATACTTTCCGTTTGTCCCTGTAAGAACACATCTTGCTCATTCTTAGTGTCAAAATATTTCATGTAATTAACTGCTTCTAACAATGCATTTACGGAAATCAAGTTGAGACATTGTTTCCTGCATCTGAAATATATCACAATTTTTTACAAACAAGAGACTGCTTTACTAGTAATTATCAGTCTCAGTCAGCTACAACGATGTATACAAGAATATTGTGTACAACAATATTGTGAAACAAAATTAAATCCAAATTGCTTACCCGCAAGCAGGTCCTGTTTGTCTAGCTGAAACTAACTTCCCCACATGATTTACGTGCTCCAAACCTTTAACCTTAGCACGCTTTATTGTAGCTCTCTTGTATTCTGCAGCCATTTTCATTCCTTTCCTCCTTTTTTGGTCATTATTTTCTTCATTTTCAACAACACCAATTCATGAAGAACTGCTGTTAGACGCCATTTTCATTTTCAACTAACATATCGCAGGTCTACCACATGAGTCTGTTAACAATTATCATTACCTGACAAGTAAAACAACTTAGTTCTGGACTGGGGCTGTTTTGCTGGTAAACACGAACGTTCTGTTACTGGAAATAATGTGCAGAAGTTAGGGACTAAAGTAACGCACGTTGGGTATTGGAACATTGCTGTGCCCATAACTCAAAACCATGAAAATGTGGACTTGAGTCATTTTGCAAATTCACGATTCTGTTTTGGAATGAATTTTGATGCTAAATGTTTCACTTCCAAAACATCTGAGAAAACTGCTTGGTATGAGATAAGGACACGCTGACATTGTCAAGAATCTCTCTGATGGTGATTCGGCGATTCTCCAGAACCATTTTCTTTCCTTTACTTCTTCCACACTGTCGTCAGCAATTGATGTGCTGAGGTATCCAGGTTGTTCGTCGTCTCAAACATCTTCTCAAACCTCTTTTAAAAACTCGTCTTACTCATAGCAAATTCACCAAAAGCCACAGTCAACATTTCAAATGCGATGCTGCACCTTATTCCATTCCACAAGCAAAATTTAATGCAAATTCTTTGATCCATTTTTTGACCTTTTTGATTGTCAAATAAACTAAATATTCAAAAGAGATGAAAATGCAAACATACATCAGGAACATGTGTACCAACAAGACACACACACACACACACACACACACACACACACACACACACACACACACACACACACACACAAACAAACAAACAAATAAAAAAATTAATTAATTAAAACTGGATGTATAAAGCCCACGAAATTTAAAAAAACTCCCATTACTATTTGATCACAAATCGTACTTACTTGCCTTACAGCATGATGCAAATTTATAATGAATTATACATTGAAAGTAATTTCAGTGTTAGCTTAGGATTAAAAAATCTATGGAAACTGATATTCTCAATGTATGTTACCCTATTTTACATAATAAAATTATCTATAAAAGCTGGTTTCACATCCATTTACACTCTTTTTCCTCAGCCACAAAACAATTCCAGACAGTCATACTAATCAGAACATAATTACTGAACAAAAAGGTAGTTCGAGGTTTGGATTTTTTAATAAGAATATACATAAAAACGACATGTTTTAACACTCTTATTAGCTAATTTTACTGTACAAAAGATCTTTTTTACAGCAGAGTACCAATTTCACTCTTTGGCATCTCCAATACCATCTGCATTTATGGCAAACATCGCTTCTGTTTCTGGTAAACATGGGGAATCATATATCTTACAGATCCTGGTTTCACCTCTTCCTTTTCTCAGATACAACCTGTGAATAAAAATTAAATATTTTAAGTTTAAATTCATCAAACAAATTTTAATACAGTTGAACTTTCTTATAATGTCATCAGTTATGAGAACTTGGCTATAACGTCGTGATTTCTGTGGTACAGCCTTATTCCTCGTAAGGAACATACTTCTCATCCTTGCTTAATACGACAAATGTATATGCCTTTACCTCGTACATTTCATCATTTTCAGCCTCAAGTTAGCAACAAGACTTTCCAACAATCAATGTACTGTAGAAGGAAATCTATCATAATACGGTAACATGGCGTGTTGTTCTGTCTACTCTTCCATCAGCAACAGATGTAGTATAAACTCCTTACCTCATCGTTACTACAGTAGTGGAGGCAATCAGAGAACTTGTCAACAATACATGTTATATCACTTTCCCTTGCAATTTGTTATGAAGTGCAAGG
Source organism: Schistocerca serialis cubense (assembly GCF_023864345.2). NCBI lineage: Eukaryota > Metazoa > Arthropoda > Insecta > Orthoptera > Acrididae > Schistocerca > Schistocerca serialis. The sequence continues at coordinate 640,017,540 of NC_064638.1, forward strand.
ATTTTAGAACAGCACGACCAGTAAAAGAAAAGTTTTTTCGTTGGAGGAAAAAGTGAACTAAAAAGGCCCATGTGTGTCATCAATTTGGCCTTGCAAATTTCTCAGTCCTAATGATTTGGAAGAACAAGAATAAAACTGTTACTGCATTTGAACAAAATGGATCTAAAGTGATTATGAAAAGCTGAACAGAATGACATGTGTGAAGTGCTGCTTCGGTGGTTAAAGCAACAGAGGGCTCTGAGCACTATGGGACTTAACTTCTAAGGTCATCAGTCCCCTAGAACTTAGAACTACTTAAACCTAACTACCTAAGGACATCACACACATCCATGCCTGAGGCAGAATTCGAACCTGCGACCGTAACGGACGCGCGGTTCCAGACTGTAGCGCCTAGAACCGCTTGGCCACCCTGGCCGGCAGAGAAGCATCAATGTACCCTTCAGTGGACCACTCCTTATAGTGAAAGCAGAAGAATTTGCGATGAAATTAAAAGATGAGGAATTTATGTGCAGCAGTGGCTGTATTGACAGATTCCAGCAATGTCACAGCTTTACTTTTGACAGAGTGAGCGGTGAAGCCAACAGTGTGAATACTAACACAATCCAACAACGACTTACTACTGTGTGACCTACAATTGGTGTAGAAGATGCACACTGTGACATCTTTAAGGCAAACAACACTGGCATTTTCTTTACATTGACACCTGACAAACTCTGAAATTCAAGTGCGAAAAATATGTTGATGGCAAGTTATCTAAAGAACAAATAACAGTTCAGGTTTCTGCTAACACAGATGGAACTGGGAAGAAAAAATTGCTCGTGATAGGTAAATCAAAAAATCCTAGTTATTTTAAGCATGTAAAAAATCTGCCCGTGCGCTGCAATGCTAATAAAAAGTCCTGGATGACCTCGGAACTCTTTGAAGCTGAAATAAGGCATTGGGATCAGGAGCTTAGAAGTCATAAAAGGAAGATACTGGTTCTTCTTGACAACTGTCTAGCACATCCTCCACTCTCTCATTTGGAGAATATTAACCTTGTATTTCTTCCTGTAAAATGACAAGCTTATTGCAGCTTATGGACCGTGGAGTAATTAGGAGTCTGGCATGTCACTACCATAAGATCATATAACTGAAAATGATACAATGCAGTGAGAAGAAACTTATTCCATTACACTGATTGATGCAATCAGATGCTTTACCAAAGTTTGGAGGCAGTTCAGAGCACAAGCCATCAAGAACTGCTTCCGTCATGTGGGAATCACAACTGAAGGAATAAATGCCACCAATACTGAAGACACATTCGATGACACTGGCGATCTGCTGCTGTCTGCATCGTTGCCAGAAATCAACTGTAACAATCTCAATCAGTTGGACTATGAAATGTAGCAACAATAGATGATGACCTTGTTGGAACTGAAGTGCAAACTAACAAAACTGCAAATGAAGTGAACAATCAGGGCCACAGTGACCATGAAGTTCGCGAAAGAAATAAAGTGCCTCTCCCCACTTTTAGTAGCACTTTACAAGCCATTAGAATTGTAAACATGTTCTATGAAGCTAGAGAAGGGAGTAGCAAAATTGCAAATGAAATCAACTACTTTTCATTCATCTATCCAGAAACAGGTATGCAGCTGGCAACTAATTTCTTTGTTAAATGAAACATATAGAGTGTGGAAAAGAGAGCGGAGCAGATTTTATTCCAATAAGGAATCGTGAAGTACATCTGGTCAGCATGTTTGAAAATTTTTTTTACATACAGTTAATATTCATCAAAATAACACTCATAAACATCAATATATCACTGAAAGAAAGTCTCCTATTTCTCTTTACCCAGTAGAAAGTCTTTAACTGGATTCTATTTCAGTGCACTCATCATACCAACCCGTGTTATTAACTGGCCCAAAATGATGTTTTTTCAAACAAGAATTGAGCAGCAGAATAAAAGGAGGTAATTAGGGGCGGACTCATATGGTAAAGAGTATTTGAAACTGGCTTTCCCAAAAGTCTCTCCTTAACATTGATGCATGACAGGAACATTTTGCAGTGAAGAATATACATTTTGCTGTTTTGCTGATGTCTTTGTGGATGCGTATGACCTTTCTCAGGCATTTAAGCATTAGCAAGAAAATTGCAGTCAGTATAGTATGAAATACGCAAGAATAGCATCTTACAGGCCAAGGTAACAATGGTTATCAAGTTCATTTACAATATGCTCACTTAAGCATTCTTTGATTAAGACGTCTTTGTACATGCTTTAGACTGCTCCCCCCCCCCCCCCCCCCCCACCACCCCGGACAATTCCTTGAAGCCCCGCATTTCATCAACAACTGTCACCTGCTGTGAATTAATTAGTAATCAGCACTCTTTTCCTCCTATCCAAGTTAAAACACTAGGGGGGGGGGGGGGTCCACAAACTTCTGCATGTCTATTATTATGTCATAATGATTTCATACACAGTCCCTTTGTGATTCCTTTTATCTGTTGACACTCTCACACTCAAGATTTCAGTCGGAATCTGCAACTGCTTTCACCTCAGCCAGATTGTTCAAAGTGTTGATGCCCAGACTGGTTCCCACTGATGAAGTCCTGTCTTCTTTCTCTGGTGCACTGTACCACTGATTGACACTGCTCTGAATTCTGATAATGGTTAAGTTGCTTTGACTTCGCACCCCCCCCCCCCCCCCCCATTAACCATGATGGACCTTGCCATGGTGGGGTGGCTCTAGTGGCTCACTGATACAGATGGATACGAATAGCCATACTGTAGGTGCAACCACAATAGAAGGGCATCTGTAAAAAGGCCAGACAAACCTGTGGTTCTTGAAGAGAGGAAGCAGCTTCTGTAGTTGCAAGGGGCAACAGACAGGATATTGATCTGACCTTGTAAAGATGACGAACATGGTTATGCTATGTTGATACTGCAAATGGCGGAAAGCAAGGGGAAACCACAGTGGTTATTAATCCTGAGGGCAAGTCGTTCTTCTGTGTGGTTAAATTATGATAGCAACCTCTTAAGTAAAATATTCTGGAGGTAAAACAGCCCCTCCCTCCTCATTTGTATCTTTGTGTAGGGACTACTCAAAAAGATTGCATTCTATGGGCTGGAGTGTGCAATGCTGGATCCCTTAATCAAGTAGATAGGTTTGCAAATTTAAAAAGGGAAATGTATAGGTTGAAGTTATATACAGTGGAAATTACTGAACTACTGTGGCAGGAATAGCAGGATTCCTAGTGAGGTGAATGTACAGAACTGAAAAAGGGAAATAGATAAGTTGAAGTTAGATAACAGTGGAAATTCGTGAACTGATGGGACAGGAAGAGCAGGATTCCTGGTCAGGTGAATGGGGGTCATAAGTACAAAATTGAACAGGTGTAATGCAGGAAGAGTGGGTCTAATAAAGACTACAAAAATAAGCAAGCAGGTCACTACTATGAACAACAAAGTGAACATATTATTGTAGCCAAGATAGACATAAAGTCAACACCTGTGACAGTGGAAAAAATTCATATACTAACTACCTCTGCAGTTGATGAACACATTGAAAGAATGGATGATGAGATAAAAGGAATTATTCAGATACTTAAGGGAGAGGAAAATTTAACTGTGAAAGACTGCAATTTAACAGAAAGAAAAGTACAATACATAAAACGACAAGCCCTGGTAAAAACGCTTGGATAACACAGGAGATATTGAATTTAACTGATGATAGGCTAAAATACAAAAATGCAGCAAATGAAGCAGGTGAAAGGGAATACAGATGTCTTAAAAGTGAGGTTGGCAGAAAGTGTCAAATGGCTACATGGGAATGGGTACCAGACAAATAGCAAGGCTGTAGAAACAGGAAAGTAGGAGAAATGTAGATTAAAGAGACCTCTGGAGAAGAGAGCAACAACTGTTTTAATATCAGGAGTTCAGATGGCAAGTCAGTACTAAGCAAATAAGGAAAAGCTGGAAGGTGAAATGAATATACAGGTTGAATCCAGAGGAAAAGTACATTTTTTGAGGGGTGATAGTATTAGCAATTCTGAATGAAAAACTTCACATGAACATATGCCCTATTCTGAATGGTTTCTGAGATAGAGCACATTAAATATCATTTTTGTACATTTTTCTTGAATAACTCTAAAACCACACCCTCCAGTGCAAACATGTTGCAGTACAAAATTAAACTATGACAAATGAAGTTCTGACATGGGTAAGTATTACCAAGCTATCAGTCTATAAATCATGGTTGCGAAATACTCATGGTTGACCGGAATACAATCTAATACTCTGAATGTAGCATGGATAAAATACAGAGAGTGAAAGGTTATAAACAGCTTGTACAGAAAGCAAATTGCAGTTACAAGAATAGAAGAACATGAAAGGGAAGCAGTAGTTGAATAGGGGAGTGAGACGACAGCGTTGCAGCCTACCCCTGATGTCATTCAATCTGTACACTGAGCAAGTAGTAAAAGAAAGAAAGAAGAAATTAAGAAAAGGAATTAAAAGTTCAGGGAGAAGAAATAAAAACTTTGGTGATGACACTACAATTCCATCGGAGACAGCCAATGACTTGGAAGAACAATTGAATGGAATGGGTAATATTATGTCCATAACAATTACTTTAGATCCCTATAGTTACAACTGAACAAAACAAACTTTTCTTGCCCTGGAAGCTTCACCTGTATTATATGCAAGGCATCTTCAGTGGCCTAGAATATACACTATACTGTCAAAAGTATCCGGACACCACGAAAAACATGTTTTTCATATTAGGTGCATTGTGCTGCCACCTGCTGCCAGGTACTCCATATCAGTGACCTCAGTAGTCATTAGACATTGTGAGACAGCAGAATGAGGCACTCCGCGGAACTCACGGACTTCGAATGTGGTAAAGTGATTGGGTGTCACCTGTGTCATAGTCTGTACGTGAGATTTCCACACTCCTAAACATCCCTAGGTCCACTGTTTCTGATGTGATAGTGAAGTGGAAACGTGAAGGGACATGTACAGCACAAAAACTTACAAGCCGACCTCATCTGTTGGATGACAGAGACTACCGACAGTGAAAGAGGGTCACAATGTATAATAGGCAGACATCTATCCAGACCACCACACAGAAATTCCAAACTGCATCAGGATCCACTGCGGGTACTATGACATTTAGGTGGGAGGTGAAAAAACTTGGATTTCATGGTCAAGCAGCTGCTCACATCACACTAGTAAATTCCAAATGACGCCTCACTTGGTGTAAGGAGCATAAACGTTAGACAATTGAACTGGAAAAACGGTGTGTGGAGTGATGAATCATGATACACAATGTGGCAATCCAATGGCGGGGTGTGGGTATGGCGAATGCCCAGTGAAAGTCATCTGGCAGCATGTGTAGTGAGACAGTAAAATTCGGAAGCAATGGTGTTACAGTGCGGTCATGTTTTTCATGCAGAGGCCTTGCACCCCTAGTTGTTTTGTGTGGCACTATCACAGCACAGGCCTACATTGATGTTTTAAGCACCTTCTTGTTTCCCACTGTTGAAAAGCAATTTGGGGATGGCAATTGTATATTTCAACACGATCGAGCACCTGTTCATAATGCACGGCCTGTGGCAGAGTGGTTACACAACAATAACATCCCTGTAATGGACTGGCCTGCACAGAGTTCTGACCTGAGTCCTACAGAAAACCTTTGGGATGTTTTGGAATGCCAACTTCGTGCCAGGCCTCACCGACCGACATCGATACCTCTCCTCAGTGCAGCACTCTGTGAAGAATCGGCTGCCATTTCCCAAGAAACCTACCAGCACCTGATTGAACGTATGCCTGCGAGAGTGGAAGCTGTCATCAAGGTCAACACCATATTGAATTCCAGCATTACCGGTGGAGGGCACCATAAACTTATAAATCATTTTCAACCACGTGTCCGGATACTTTTGATCACATAGTGTATAAATATTTATGCTTAACTATTTTGCTTTACTTTTTGGACATTATATAGTGAGGTTATAAGCAGTTCTGGCACTTTCTGCTGATATATAATGCAGTGATAATATAAATTTCTGCTCACAAATTTCATATAAAGCCCTTCTACATGTGTTCTTGCTCTTGTTTTACAGCTGTTGTTCTCCTGCTTTGTGCCATACAAAATTTAATTTTAACAGCACTAGGTAATGAACATTTGTTTACTTGATGTTATGGTGATTACGGAGACTTTGAGCTACATGATGAACAGGAATGAAAGTAAAACAAGGGTAACGAAATGCAGTCAAACTGAATCAGACAATGCTGCGGGAATTAGATGTGGAAATGAGACACTAAAAGTAGCAGATGAGTTTTACTATTTGGGCACAAAAATAACTGATGATAGCTGAAGTAGGAGGACACAAAATGCAGACTGGTTATAGTTAGGAAACCATTTCTGAAAAAGATGGTTGGTTGTGGAAGGGGACGAGATGATTGGTCTCATAATCTAAGGAAACAGAAACCAAGGGAGGTACAACACAAACAGGACAGTCCAGTCAAGTGGAAGGAAAAATGGGGCAAGCAAAGAGGTAAAAGGAACGTCAGGGCATCAGGAAGAGGAAAGAACAGAGAACAGTGAGAAAGGCACCAGAAACACTACGTGTATTGGAGCACCAGCACCACCACTGACCCTTCCCAATCCCCACACCATACTATGATCAAAACACAATAGGAACAAACATCAGGGGAAGAAGACCCAAGAAAAGGGGAAACAAAACAGCGCAAAAGACCACACAAACCCCCAGAGGAAAATGGTGTGAGAATCAAGCCGGAGCAGAGACAAGACCAAGGCCTTAATAACCAAGGATGCCAACAATAACTGAGGCGCACCAATTCCAGAGGGAAATTCAAGGACTTATACCTGTGAGGACAAACCACTTTAACAAAGAAAACTGAGGACAAATGTAAAAAAAGCAAGGGTCATCTGCTAACTCCCAGGACAAGGAAGGTGGGAGAGCATATTCAGTGCAAAGGGCCAAAAGGCATGGGCACCACTGTGATAAGGGTCCACAACTGCAGGATGGCGGGTGCCTCATTTCAGAGTAAAAAACCATGGGTCAACCAAGTACGGCTAATACGAAGACGGTAGAGGATGATAAGATTCCTGCCAGGAGAGGCAGAGGGAAGAACACCATGTGGTGGGAGTAGGTGGCCGTGGCCGTGGCCACAGCCACAGCCACAGCCCCGTCCCGAAAGCCGCATCGGTAATGTGATAAAAGGTCTCGTGATTTGAGGACCCAACTGAGCTAACGAGCCACCATCCACTCAGATTACTTGCACAGGACACTGGTCAGACTTATGGGATGATAACTATCAAGGGACGAAAGATTCTTCCTGAGCTTAATGACAGGAACCACAAAGCCGTCTCTCCAATGACAAGGGAAAATGCCTTGAAGAGATATTGCCGTTATGAAGGATTGAGGAGTTGAAGCAGTTGGTTATGGATGGAATCAGGAGCAGGGGCTGTATCATGGGAACAAGAGAGGGCCAGAAGATCTCAGCTTGCTGTTTCCGGAGGAGGAAGGTGTATGGACAGGAGGTTGGTGCTGATGCCATCGCAAAATGGGTTACGAGGTGTTCCGAGTGGCTCATGGATCCGTACAAAGGCCACCTGGAAGGGCAAGGCCCGAAACAGAAGACTGCCGCTGACAATCTTGGAGGGTGCAGAGTATAGCACACACCCACGACAAAGGGACAGAAGAACCAATACACTCATTTGCTGTGTTTTATTAAGTAACAGGATTTGGTGCAAAGCCGTTTAAAGGTAATATACCATTGGAGAACAGGAGTCAATCGCGATGTTGTAAGGCACAACTATGATCATGGCCGTGCTCCACCACGGAACTGGATGGTGGCAAATGGGGCCCATTGAGCATGGAACAGCAATGCCAGTAGCATGAATTATCTTATCGGAGAGATTACAAATGACTTCACCAATAAAACCTGACAGAGAAGGTGTAAACAAGATCTGGGAGGTATATAGAGGCCAATCAGCATGATGGAAAGCTCAATGGGGTAACCTGGACATCAGGAGTGGGAAGAGAATAAGAATCAATGAGAGGTGATCACTGTCCCAAAAGTCATTGTATGGCGACCAGTGGAAGGAAGGAAGAAGAGGACAGGAAGTGAGCAAAAAAATCAATGACAGAGAAAATGTCATATGTGGCACTAAAATGAGTAGGGGAACCATCATTAATTAGATACAGGTTGTGTTCCACAAGAAATTGGTCAATGAGATATCCTTGACTAGAAAAAAAGCACTGCCCCCTAAAGTGTGGTAGGCACAAAAATCCCCACAGAGTAGGAAGGTAAAGGGGAGTTGCTGAAGGAGGGCAGTTAGGGTAGTGGGTGTAGGAGGCCTATCACGAGGGAGATAGAGACTGCAAAACGTGACCCCGAAGTCCAAGTGGCCCTGTATGGTAACTGCTTCCAATGTGATACATGAAGAGGGAGCGATGTATTAACTATGTCCATATGGACCAACGTGCAAATGCCACTGGATGCCCTCAAAGGGCTGACCTGGCTCCGAACGAAAGCATGGAACCCACAAAGAGTCGGTGAGTATCAGTGCAATGAGACTCCCGGAGAATGACACAAGATGCTGAGTAAAATGAAATAAGGGATTGCAACTCCAGGAGGTGGCTTTAGTATTTACTAACAAGCATGCAATGGGGATCCAAATGGAAAGTGAATGGGCTGGAGCCAATCACGCCACCAGATCACCATCTGTCACAAATGAGGATGGAGTGACAGCCGTAAAGAGGAGGTTAGACTCAGGTCTCAAGGAGGGAGATGGTGCCTCTTGGGGCACTGTGGGGGTCTTGTCCTGTGACTCATGTTTCTTCTTTGTCTCTTTCATAGGTCGAAGAGAGCAGGGCATGGAGGGAGAGTAGGCTTCTGCAAGATCCAAAGCTGAAAGAGAGTGGACGACCTTGGGGTGCATGGATGCCACAGAGAGGAATCTTAGAGGGGATCCCCATCAGCAGTGGGCACTGAAGAAATGGGACACTTCTCCAGCCAAGGAGGGAGTGCAGCACCCAGAGGGGAGTGCGTGAGAATCGCAGAGGAGGGGGAGAGGAGAGGGGGCAGAACTGAATAAGGAGGAGGGAGGAGAGGGAAAGGACGTAACAGAGGCAATGTTGGATTCTTCAACACAGGGTGAAGTCAGTCATACTTCTGATGAACCTCAGTGTAAGATAAATGATCAATGGACTTATTTATACTCCTGGACCTTTCTTTCCTTCTTATAAACTGAGCACCACACGGGTGGCGGAACACAGGGGCTCCCCTCATGGAAAGGGTGTCCACATTCACCACATAGATGGTATGCCGTACAGTGGGAAGACATGTGCCCAAAATGAAAGCACCACAAACACCTCATGGGTGGCAGGACATATGGCTTCACATCACACTGATAACACATAACCTTGACCTTCTCCAGGGGGGTATCTCCTCAAAGGCCAGAATAAAGGCACCAGTTTCAGTGCGAATGTTCTTAAGACCTTTCTGATAACACTGATCAAAATGTACACCCTGTCTTTCCCAACTGGCCCAGAGTTCCTTATCAGTTTGAAGGATGAGATTCTTATGAAAAATGACTCCCTGAACTGTATTCAAAGACTGGTGAGGAGTATTGGTCACTGGGGCACTGCCAAGATGGTCACAAGCACGAAGGGCTGCAGAAGATGTTTTGATCAACAGCAAACCCAACTGTATCTTACTGAGACACTCCACTTCGCCAAACTTGTCTTTGATATGTTCCATAAAAATAACAGCTTAGTGGTGGTGAACGTGTCTCCATTAGTCCTAGTGCAGACCAGGTATCAGGGAAAGTGTTTCATCCCAAGCTGGCAGGCCTGGCCCTCCTCCAGTCATGTATCCTGGGAAGGGAAGGCTGCAGAGTCATAAAAGCAGCATTAAATGAGCCATTACCAACCAAAGAGATGGCCAAAGAAGAATGGACAACTTTTTGGAGATTGGTATATTTTATATGCAAAGCATCCACCCTTATACCACCCACTCCAATCACGGGCTCTCCCCACGAGCGTCATCTAGCCACAGCAGGGGCCATCTGGAACAGTGGCCATTGCTGAGGGTTCCGATGACCCAGAATAACAAGCAACCACTGACTGGCACACACGGGAATGCAACAGTTCAGGTACCAGAAGTTTGATTCCTGTGTTGTCAGGGGGCTCAGCCAGATGGGTAGATAACAGCCCCATCACATGGACTGGCAAGTGACCTAGTAGGGCAGAGAAGGCCCATGGTGGGAAAAGAGAGATGGGAGGGAGAGTGGGAGATATATCTATACCATAGATGCTAGGGAGGGAGTTCTTCCCCCAAAAGGCTTACACCATGGAGAGAAAATTTAGAAGTGGTGGTCAAACCCCAAATGTGGACCAAATATGCCAAAAAGGATGGATGAAAAGGGAAACAAAAATTGAAAGGAATACAAGAAACCAGGTGAATAGCCAGGCTGACATCATTTTAAAACATTGCGAGAGGGGAAGGAGGGGCAGAGGATAAGAATCGAGGACAAGGAGGGAGGGGCACAGGAAAGGAAATGCATGCAGAGAAAGGAGAATGGACCACAATAGCTTGGGGCCCCATATGTGCCACGCATTAACTCGTGAAAAAACTGTGTGCCACCTTGGGGGGGGTGTCTGAAAAGAAGAATTTGCTAACATCAAATATAAATTTAGGTGCTAGGAAGGCTTTTCTGAACCTACCTGAAATGTAGCCTTGTACTGAAGTGAAACATGGACAATAAGCAGTTCAGACAAGATGAGAATACAAGCTTTTGAAATGGTATGCTACAGAAGATTGCTGAAGATTATATGGGTAGATAACATAACTATGAGAGGGTACTGAATGAAATTGGGAGAGAGGGTACTGAATGAAATTGGGAGAAAAGAAATTCATGGCACAACTTGACTACAGTAATGCGTTGGTTGATAGGTCATATTCTGAGCCGTATTCCGGAATTGGAGAGTAATGTGAGGCATAGAAACTGTAGAGACAGACCAAGGGATGAATACAGTAAGGAAGTTCATATGTTACAGCAATTATTATGAGATGGAGAGGCTTGTACAGGATACATTAACATGGAGGAGCCACTTCATACTAGACTTCAGGCCACAGACGAAGACGATGACAACAACAGCTTTGCCTTACAACGAGGGTACAGTGTTGCTCTCTGCTAGAGAATATTGCAAATTATCACATAACAATTGCTACTCACCTTATAGAGGAGACGGTGAGTTGCAGACATGTGCAACAAAAAGATTGCTATACGTTTTACCTTTTGGCCAAAAGATAATCTTCTGAAGTAGAAAACACACACACGTTCACAGGTCCATGACTTACACATACCAGGTGTACTGGTATGAAATGAGCGTTTTTTTGTGAAAATGAAACACTAATTTTGAATTGAAAAATAAAAACATTTTATTCAAAGTACTGACCATTGCTTTCTATACATTTTGACAACCTTTCTGGCAATTTGTGGACACCATGCCAATAGAAATGTTCGTCTTCTGAAGCAAACCAATCACCAAATTTTTGAATTCTTTGTAGGAATCCAAGTGTTCCTCAGCCAATGCGTGTCCCATTGATGAAAACACATGGTAGTCGGAAGGGGCCAAGTCTGGTGAATATGGCGAGTGGGGTAGCAGCTCCCAGCCAAGTGTTTTGATTGTATCCTGAACCAGTTTTGCTTTGTGTGCAGGTGCATTGTCGTGTAAAAAAATTACTTTGCCATGTCTTCTGGCCCATTCTGGTCTTTTTTCGATCAATGCATAGTTCAAATTGATCATTTGTTGTCTGTAGCGATTAGTATTCACAGTTTCACCAGGTTTCAGAAGCTAAACACAGAGCTTTGTCTTCTTGCCGAATCGATTTGGTTTTGCAGTCGATGTTGATGGTTGTCCTGGATTAACCCATGATTTTTCCCATTTAGGATTCTTAAAATAAATCCATTTTTCATCGCCAGTAACAATTCAATGCAAAATTGATTTTCTTTCATGTCTTTGAAGCAAAATTTGACACATGGTTTTTCGGTTTTCCATCTGTCTTTCATTCAATTAATGTGGCACCCATTTTCCACACTTTTGAATCTTTCCCATAGCTTTCAAACGGTCGGAAATTGTTTGTTGTGCAACATTTAGCATTGCTGCCATTTGCTTCTGACTCAAAGTATCATCTTCATCCAATATTGCTTGCAATTCGGCGTCTTCGAACTTTTTTGGTGGTCTTCCACGTTCTTCATTTCTTACATCAAAATCATTATTTCTGAGCTGTTGAAACCATATTATGCATGTTGCTTCTGATAGAGCATGATTACCATATGCCTGGACAAGCATTCGATGCGACTCTGCAGCACTTTTTTTCAAATGAAAACAGAAAATTAATGCTTTCTGCAAATCATCACTTTCTGGTACAAAATTCAACATTGTTAACACGATGAAAACATATAGTACTAGGGACAGAAAGTTGGCTGAAAGCAGACGTAAACAGTAATGAAATCCTAAACTCAGATTGGAATGTATACCGCAGAGACAGGCTGGACAGTGAAGGGGGAGGCGTGTTTATAGCAATAGTATCGCACGGTTAAAGCAGGTTCAGACATGGTAATTGGATGTCTCTATAGGCCCCCTGGCTCAGCAGCTGTTGTGGCTAAGCACCTGAAGGATAGTTTGGAAAATATTTCGAGTAGATTTCCCCACCATGTTATAGTTCTGGGTGGAGATTTTAATTTGCCGGATATAGACTGGGAGACTCAGACGTTCATAACGGGTGGCAGGGACAAAGAATACAGTGAAATTTTTTTAAGTGCTTTATCTGAAAACTACCTTGAGCAGTTAAACAGAGAACCGACTCGTGGCGATAACATATTAGACCTTCTGGTGACAAACAGACCCGAACTATTTGAAAAAGTTAACGCAGAACAGGGAATCAGCGATCATAAAGCGGTTACGGCATCGATGATTTCAGCCGTAAATAGGAATATTAAAAAGGGTAGGAAGATTTTTCTGTTTAGAAAAAGTGACAAAAAGCAGATTTCAGAGTACCTGTTGGCTCAACACAAAAGTTTTGTCTCAAGTACAGATAGTGTTGAGGATCAGTGGACAAAGTTCAAAACCGTCGTACATAATGCGTTAGATGAGTATGTGCCAAGCAAGATCGTAAGAGATGGAAAAGAGCCACCGTGGTACAACAACCGAGTTAGAAAACTGCTGCGGAAGCAAAGGGAACTTCACAGCAAACATAAACATAGCCAAAGCCCTGCAGACAAACAAAAATTACGTGAAGCGAAATGTAGTGTGAGGAGGGCTATGCGAGAGGCGTTCAATGAATTCGAAAGTAAAGTTCTATGTACTGACTTGGCAGAAAATCCTAAGAAATTTTGGTCTTATGTCAAAGCGGTAGGTGGATCAAAACAAAATGTCCAGACACTCTGTGACCAAAATGGTACTGAAACAGAGGAAGACAGACTAAAGGCCGAAATACTAAATGTCTTTTTCCAAAGTTGTTTCACAGAGGAAGATTGCGCTGTAGTTCCTTCTCTAGATTGTCGCACAGATGACAAAATGGTAGATATCGAAATAGACGACAGAGGGATAGAGAAACAATTAAAATCGCTCAAAAGAGGAAAGGCCTCTGGACCTGATGGGATACCAGTTCAATTTTACACAGAGTACGCGAAGGAACTTGCCCCCCTTCTTGCAGCGGTGTACCGTAGGTCTCTAGAAGAGCATAGCGTTCCAAAGGATTGGAAAAGGGCACAGGTCATCCCCGTTTTCAAGAAGGGACGTCGAGCAGATGTGCAGAACTATAGACCTATATCTCTAACGTCAATCAGTTGTAGAATTTTGGAACACGTATTGTGTTCGAGTATAATGACTTTTCTGGAGACTAGAAATCTACTCTGTAGGAATCAGCATGGGTTTCGAAAAAGACGGTCATTTGAAACCCAGCTAGCGCTATTCGTCCACGAGACTCAGAGGGCCATAGATACGGGTTCACAGGTAGATGCCGTGTTTCTTGACTTCCGCAAGGCGTTCGATACAGTTCCCCACAGTCGTTTAATAAACAAAGTAAGAGCATATGGACTATCAGACCAATTGTGTGATTGGATTGAGGAGTTCCTAGATAACAGGACGCAGCATGTCATTCTCAATGGAGAGAAGTCTTCCGAAGTAAAGAGTGATTTCAGGTGTGCCGCAGGGGAGTGTCATAGGACCGTTGCTATTCACAATATACATAAATGACCTTGTGGATGACATCAGAAGTTCACTGAGGCTTTTTGCGGATGATGCTGTGGTGTATCGAGAGGTTGTAACAATGGAAAATTGTACTGAAATGCAGGAGGATCTGCAGCGAATTGACGCATGGTGCAGGGAATGGCAATTGAATCTCAATGTAGACAAGTGTAATGTGCTGCGAATACACAGAAAGATAGATCCTTTATCATTTAGCTACAAAATAGCAGGTCAGCAACTGGAAGCAGTTAATACCATAAATTATCTGGGAGTACGCATTAGGAGTGATTTAAAATGGAATGATCATATAATGTTGATCGTCGGTAAAGCAGATGCCAGACTGAGATTCATTGGAAGAATCCTAAGGAAATGCAATCCTAAAACAAAGGAAGTAGGTTACAGTACGCTTGTTCGCCCACTGCTTGAATACTGCTCAGCAGTGTGGGATCCGTACCAGGTAGGGTTGATAGAAGATATAGAGAAGATCCAACGGAGAGCAGCACGCTTCGTTACAGGATCATTTAGTAATCGCGAAAGCGTTACAGAGATGATAGATAAACTCCAGTGGAAGACTCTGCAGGAGAGACGCTCAGTAGCTCGGTACGGGCTTTTGTCAAAGTTTCGAGAACATACCTTCACCGAAGAGTCAAGCAGTATATTGCTCCCTCCTACGTATATCTCGCGAAGAGACCATGAGGATAAAATCAGAGAGATTAGAGCCCACACAGAGGCATACCGACAATCCTTCTTTCCACGAACAATACGAGAATGGAATAGATGGGAGAACCGATAGAGGTACTCAAGGTACCCTCCGCCACACACCGTCAGGCGGCTTGCGGAGTATGGATGTAGATGTAGATGTTGTTTGTTCCATGACTTGATGTATACTAAATATCTTTGACAGATGTCATACCAACTAAACAAAAAAAAAATTTGGGCTCGTTCACAACAAATGTTCTTTATTGACACATTTGTATCTTAACGCTCATTTCATACCAGTACACCTGGTACACGATCACGATCTCTTGCCACTGTGGATGCAGAGACAGTGGTCATGTATGTGTGAGTTGTACTTGTGTAAATGTATGTTGTTTTATATTTCTGGAGTAGGTCTTTTGGCCACAAGCTAAAATATATATCAGTCTTTTTATGTGCCTAACTGTTACTCAGTGTCTCCTCCTTATGGTGAGAAGCTATTCATTATTTTCGTATTGCTATGAAAAGGAAAGTTGCCATTCACCATATAGCGAAGATGATGAGACACTTGTAGGCACAACAAAAAGACTGTCACAAATAAAGCTTTCAGCCAGAAAGGCAGTCGTTAAAAATAGACAATGGTCACACACTCACGCAAATGCAACTCACATACACGATTGCAGTCTCGGCCAACTGAAGCCACACTGCAAGCAGCAGCACCAGTGCATGTTGGGAGTGGTGACTGGGTGGAGGTAGCGAGGCTAGGGTGGGGAGGGGGAGGGATCATAAGGGAGGGGTAGTGGACAGTGCAGTGCTGCTAGGGAGCACACAGGGACGAGGTGAAGAGAGGAAGGGTAGCTATGTACAGTCGGGAGGAAGATGGAGGGCAGGGGAGAGGTGGGAGGGGGGGGGGAGGGGGTGATGAGGGGAGGGGTAGCAGAAAAAGAGAAGACTGAGTGTGATGGTCGAATGAGGGCTGTGTAGTGCTGGAATAGGAACAGAGAAGGGGCTGAATGGGGGAGGACAATGACGTAACGAAGGTTGAGGCCAGGAGGGTTATGGGAACACTGTTCCCACCTGAGCAATTGAGGAAAGTTGCTGTTGGTAGGAAGAATACATATAGCACAGGCTGCAAAGCAGTCATTGAAATGAAGGATGTCATGTTTGGCAGCATGCCTGGCAACAGGGTGGTCCACTTATTTCTTGGCCACAGTTTGTCAGTGACCATTCACACAGACAAGCAACTTGTTGGTTGTCATGCCCAAATAGAATGCAGCACAGTGGTTGCAGCTTAGCTTGTAGATCATATGACTAGTTTCACAGGTAGCCCTGCCATTGATGGGATAGGCGATGTTTGTGACCGGACTGGAGTAGGTGGTGGTAGTGGTGGAAGAATGTCTGGGACAGGCCTCGCATCTAGGTCTAGTATGAGCCATGAGGTAAGGGGTTGGGAGCAGGGCTTGTGTGGGGATGGACGAATATATTGTGTAGGTTCAGTGGACAGCAGAATATCACTGTGGGAGCGGTGGTAAGGATAGTGGGCAGGACATTTCTGATTTCAGGGTACGACAAGAGGTAGTCGAAACCCTGGTGGAGAATGGCATTGAATTCACTTATATTAAAAAAGAAATCATTGAAGATGCAAAAATTGATAAAGAGAAACGTTTTGAGAATTGATGTACAGTGTCTCAATACAGTTTGCCGGAAGCAATAGTTTTGGACATCAGCAAAAAATTTAAAACATTTAACAATTGAAGAAGTCTGTATTACGCCTTGGGAAACACAGTGAGACCCAAAAAAGGCTTGGGAACCTGCTAGATATTCGCTTTCCGACTTGGGAACCTGCTAGACACCCACTTTCAGATTTGGGAACCTGCAGTAAAGAAACCCACCCGTGGCTGACCATGCATGGCTATCGGGCTTGGCCCCTTGGTGATGGGATTACCAGTCTTGAGATTGGTAGTGGCATAGCCACCATGGACCAACGCAAGGATTTTCCGAATTACCAAAAATGTCAATAGTTTAGGCGAATTTTTTGCACCTTACCCAATGAGACACCAAAATGAAAATAAGTTTTCTAATAGAATGAAATGAGCTCTGCTGAATGGTGTAAATGAATGTAATGTGGTAGGTGTCCATTTTCAGATACATGACTTTGAACACGGGTATATTTTGATACATTCATGTTTTTTAGCAAATTTACAGGATGATAGTACAGTAATTAAACACACAAAACAGGCCAAAATTTATGATATACTAAACACCCAGACAGACAGTAGTTTGGCAAAAAACCAGGCCCATAGCGCACTTTCTCCACTACTTATGCCTCATTAAACTATGGGGCAAATTTCTCGCAACATGATTTGTTGCCCACTTTGAACTGAGATTATTCCAAATGCATTGCTTTCTGAACTCTACTTGCAACATTTGTGTGTAGAGCACACAAAGTTGTACCACTATACCCAGAGGCAAGAGTCTAGCTCTTTTACATTAGGAACAGTGGAATGCCAAACTTACGATTTCTTCATGACTTTTCGGTCTCTGTAAAAGTGGTCTTCACGAAAATGGCTCTAGCACATGAACCAAGATACAGGTGAGCCTGAAACTTTGCAAAAGTTCATGTAGGGCCCTCAGGTATATCCTGTACAAATTTCATCAAAATTGACGATGGTCGAGCTGGGATCATCTTCTAAACTGGGACACTTGACAAGGACTGACCCAAAAGTTTCTTCATCAATAGAAATGAATATTTGTTGGCAGGATTAGCCAGATTTATTCAAGTTAAAAGCTGCTTCAGTGGGTATCCTTTTTCAGTCACAATTTGATTCTATTTAATTTTATATTCTTCTGCTGGGATTTCATCTGACACAGTTGCATCATATTGCTGTTTTAAATCACGAAAGCATAACTGAAATTTGAAGTCCTCAATACAACTTGAAGTCACAGAGAGATTTATCTTTAATTTCAGCTCCTGAATGAAGGATTGTTTCCTCAGCCATCAACTGAAACTTACTCTAATTAAGTTGTCTACTGTGCACTCCAGCAAATTCATCAAGTCCCTTAACATGCTAAATGTCAGTGATATTCTCACCTTTCTCGCAGTGTATCAAAATTTCTACCTCTTTCTTAATGAACTTCATTTTCATACTCACTATTTCTCCTTGAAATATCCACATTCTATTACCCTCCATTCTGAAAATATATTTTGCACACAGGCTCCTGAGATGATGATGATGTTGTTGTGGTCTTCAGTCTAGAGACTGGTTTGATGCAGCTCTCCATGCTACTCTATCCTGTGCAAGCTTCTTCATTTCCAAGTACCTACTGCAGCCTACATCCTTCTGAATCTGTTTAGTGGATTCATCTCTTGGTCTCCCTCTATGATTTTTACCCTCCACGCTGCCCTCCAATACTAAATTGGTGATCCCTTGATGCCTCAGAATATGCCCTACCAACCGATCCCTTCTTCTAGTCAAGTTGTGCCACAAATTTCTCTTCTCTCCAATTCTATTCAATACCTCCTTATTAGTTAGGTGATCTAACCATCTAATCTTCAGCATTCTTTTGTAACATCACATTTCGAAAGCTTCTATTCTCTTCCTGTCTAAACTATTTATCATCCACGTTTCACTTCCGTACATGGTTACACTCCATACAAATACTTTCAGAAACGACTACCTGACACTTAAATCTGTACTCGATGTTAACAATTTCTCTTCTTCAGAAAGGCTTTCCTTGCCATTGCCAGTCTACATTTTATATCCTCTCTACTTCAACCATCATCATTTAACCATACAGTAAAGCTGCATGCCCTCGGGAAAAATTACGGCTGTAGTTTCCCCTTGCTTTCAGCCGTTTGCAGTACCAGCACAGCAAGGCCGTTTTGGTTAGTGTTACAAGGCCAGATCAGCCAATCATCCGGCCTGTTGCCCCTGCAACTACTGAAAAGGCTGTTGCCCCTCTTCAGGAACCACATGTTTGTCTGGCCTCTCAACAGATACCCCTCCTGAGATATGAAAAACTGGGCAAATGTACATGTCGTTTGTGCTCACGGTAACTAATGACACAACTACTGTACTAAGCATGCACTTTAAGGGGAGACAGTGGTAGAAATAATGAAAAATTTACAAATCTTTTATTTGCTTGGCAGTAAATATAATTAAGATTATTATCAAAATTTTTTCCTTGAAATTTGAACTACAAATGGCATAAAAAAATTAAAACCCTAAGCAGAGTAATGCGCCAAGCCCGCTTTTCAATGTACCAAATGGAGGAAAAATTTTATTGCAGAATTTGGCAAGTGAACTTAGAAAATATAGCTTTAGAATGCTGTGTTTTTTTTTTTTTTTTTTTATACATAACAGCAGTGTTGTAAAGAAGGCTGTAGAGCCATTTTCTGGTTCAATCAGTGTGGTATAGAAGGCTGTGGAGTGTAGTAAACAAGTTTTGTGCTGTTCAGTGGAATTCGAGTGACGCTTGATTTATTGTGCCATTCTTTGTGCAAGGTTGAATCTGTTGATCCTTTTTACGGCACCTAGGCCTGGTAAAGTATTTAAAAAATATAGTAAGTCCCATATTTCCAATATAAGGTGAAAAACTGACATTGAGGTTAGGGTTGGGCCTGCAGATGCAAACATTAGCTTGTCTCCAAGTGCATCTCAAATAAAACTTGGGACAGGGATTGTGTCAGAAGAAACAAATCATGACAGAAATAGAGGTTTCAGAATTGTGGATCTGGAAATGGTGGCAGAAGCACTTAGAAAAGCCTGCAAGTGCTCTGTTTGTGGAGGAAATGTGGATTTGGTTGATGATGGAAAGAGAGAAGGTTTCGTTTGCACATTGCACATTTTGTGTCAAAACTGTGATGCTGACAGACCATTCAAGGCATCAAAGGTCAGTAATAGAATCTATGAAGCCAATATGAGATTTGCTTATGGACTAAAATGTATAGGGATTGGAAGAAATGGTGGAAACCTGTTATGTGGTATTATGAACATGGCTGGTCCTCCCCTAAAATTTTCTGCGATGAATACTGCTCTCCTCAAGGCAGTTGCAGAAGTAAGTGAAGAGAGCATGAAAATGGGAGTCCTGGGGGCAATTCAAGAAAATTGTGAAGCAACTAATAGCAACGATATAGCAGTTTCCTGTGACAGTTCCTGGATGAAGAGGGGGCAATACTTCACTGCATGGAGTTTCAACAATCATTAGTGTCGACACTGGAAAAGTATTAGACTTAGAGGTGATGTCTAAATATTGATCTGCATGTTCCTTGCACAAGAAATATATTGACGCAGGTAAAGAAACAGAATGGCAAGAAGCCCATAAAGCTGTTTGTAGCAGAAATTATGCAGGCACCAGTGGTGGGATGGAAGCTGAAATTCGTTTTCCATAGATCTTTGCAAAAGTATGGAGTAAAATACGTACAGTATTTAGGAGATGGAGACTTGAATGCTTTCAAGAATGTAGTTGAAAGTCAGCCCTATGGAAAAGATTGCACTGTTGAGAAACTGGAGTGCTTAGGCCATATTCAGAAGAGCATGGGTGGATGACTCCGACTACTTGTTGCATACAATAAAGGCAAGCTACTAGAGGATGGGAAGTCACTGGGAGGTAAAAACAGACTAAAAAAGAGGAGAACTGACAGCCTACAAGTCTATTATGGTGCTGCAATTAGAAGTAACCTCACAAGCTTGGACAGTATGAGGAAAGCAGTATGGGCCATTTGGTTTCATTACTTGTCGACAGACACTACACCTCAACATGGCCTCTGTTCTAATGAATGGTGCCAATTTTTGAAAAGTAAGGAAAGTGGGGAAGCTTATACCCACAAAAATAACCTTCCTTATGAGGTTTCAATGGCCATTACACCAACATTTAGAGCACTGGCTTCACCAGAACTGCAAGAAAAATGTCTGCATGGGAAAACACAGAACCCAAATGAAAGTTTCAGTGCTCTTATTTGGAAATGATGTCCAAAGACTGTGTTCATTTCCAATTTGGCAGAGAAGATCTCTACTTTGGAAGCTGCAGTAGTGTTTAATGATAGGAATGTGGCAAGACTTCACATCCTCAGCAAGTTGGGCTTTACACCTGGAGTCTTCACTGAGCAGATACTGCAGATCACCGATAAGTAAAGAATCGTGACGACGGAGACTTCAGTCCAGAACATACAAAAAATTGCTAAGCAAAGTAGCAGAGAAGCTAAAAGAGCTGTAGAGGATGAAGAGGAAGAAATGGAATATGGATACGGGGCAGTTTTAGCTAAGGTATGATAGATTTTTTAACATTTCATCCAAACTTTAAAATGATTTTTCTGCAACTTAAGGTTTTCTGCTTTCAGGAACATATATATCAGAAACTATTGGAAGGATTGCAATGAAATTTGGCACACCTATTCTTTTACTTTGAAGCAATATTTAAGAGGAACAAAATTTTAATCGAGATATTATACACAGTTTTGTGGTTGATAATGTATTGAAAAGTATGCTTGTAAAAAATGTTTGAATCCAAAATATCACAGAAAATAATAGCATTAATTTACCAAAATGTTACTGCACTTAATTGTACACCTATTACTGTAGATTATTTTACCATTAAAAAAATTTGCCAAATTTGCCTCGAAATATGAGAAAGTGTACCTTAAAATAATAATGCAATAAAAAATTCAAAACTATCTCACTGCATTAGATTGTTATTAAAAATTCTGAATTTTTTTTTAAAAAATCATATTCGATCTCTATTCGTAAGTGTGCAAAATTTCAATGAGATTGAACAAAAAATGGCAAAGATATGGATTTACAAAAATATCAGTGCAAGACTGCCACTGTCTCCCCTTAAACCTGAACTGCATGTAATCAAAACTGCTGATAGTTAATGCGCACATGTATGAAGTTTTTTGTTATGTAGCCATTATAGACCCTACCACGAGTTAACCAAATGTGAAGACAAATTTATAGATTGAGGAGCAGTGTAGAACTTTTCTTTTTTCAGTGTAGAACTCTTCTTTTTTCCTCCAAAAGCACAGATGGGAATTGCATATTTATGAATACTCCATACATTATCACTTATTTTGTTTATTTGGTAATGGTATCCTGAACCACATACAGCATTCTAAACTCTACACCACTATTTACAAAATAATTTTTATCCATTCTATTAGTAATATAGAAGCAATGTCTAGAAAGTAAGTTCCATTGGCCAATTAAAACAACAAAAAATGTTATGGAATAAAGTACTTCACTCCAACCTGAAATACAAATCATTAACTATGTTTGAACGTGTCACCTGGGTTAAGAGATCTGTCAACATGAGACACAAAATTGTTTTATCCAGTACCAAAGTTTGAAATTTCATACAATGACATGCAATTGGCAACAGCATGTCTACAGGTTAGTCATTCTGCACTCTCTTGCTAGCAAGGAAAACTTTCAGGTCCAATAAAAAAGAAAATCACACCAGGCAGTCATTTAAATGGTCATCACATTCAACATAGTAATGAGATAACAACAGTTCTGCTCTTTTTGAATCATTGCTTGGTGCACTCTCTATTAATGACTGTGAGATCCAGAACAACATTTGTAAGGCCTTGTCAAACTTCTGTTCATCTGGCAGCATCCAGAAAATTGGTCTAAAATGCACATGGAGCCAACATGGTTATCTGTATGTTGGCCTTCATCATCTTTTCTTCAACACAGACTGATTCACCTCTTACCACAATTTTTTCACACTGCATTCCACAGCATATATATTGTTCCATCCTTCAATGAACCACCTGACTCACACCCATGCCATGAGCACTGTCTTTATAATTACACTTAGAACAATACAAACATACTGGTGATAGCACTAGGATCTGCACAGCTTAATGCAATTCACAATGGATATAATGATCTTCTTGCATGTTATCACAACCCACAATTAAGTGTCTGCACTGTCATCATCTCTCTCTAAGAGTTATGACCTTCTTGTGACTGCAGTGCAGTTGCACCTTAAATTTCCAATAAAACTTACTTTCTGATTATTCTTTTAATGTCAGACATAGTGTGACTTCAGCAACTTAATTTTCATTCAAAAATAATCAATTAAACCTTCCTGTAGTTAGGTAATCTGTTTACAACTTACCTAGTGGTTGAAGCATGAGCCATGATGTTGCCACCAATAGGCTTCTTTGGATCAGCAGCAAATAAAGCAGCACCGTCAACTTGTGCCACAACCTGATTGGTTATAACAACAGCAACCCCAAACTGTGTAATAAAACAACAAGGTAACAATAAGCTTGGATTTTATCCATGATGGGTACACATTCATGGTTTTATTAAATTTGAAATTTAGCTTTAAAGATAACAATAATAAATGGACAGCACAAATGTTAAATCTCTTATTAACATACTAATAACAACATGACTATCAAAACCAACAGGAGACAGAAAGTGACAAAAGTACTGTTTTTATAAGTGTGACTTTTTCCAGCAGCAGATTTTCTGTCAGTGCTTTAGAGAACACATTTACAGCCAGATAATCAGATAATTTTCTAGTAATGTAGAAAAGAATTAGTGCTGCTTCTACACTAGCTCCTGTGCTTAAACTCTTTCACTACGGGGAGTTTCACAGCATTTAAAGCAAGCTATCTCCCATATGCCAGTCCATTTGAGGCTCAAGCTTTTTTATGTTTTTACTGGACTTTATTTCGGTGTTGCTTGATCGCAACATTACCAGTTAATCTTGCCAAACATTTGTCACTTACTGTAAACATAAAATATGGAGTTTGAACACTACACAACCTTGTTGTCACACTACTGCTAGAATCACAAGTCCATAATTTTGTGTAATACCACAGAGGCTGTTTCACACAAATTTCGTGTAATTGCACTATATTATTTAAGGAAGAGGAGGAGGAGGCGATTAGTGTTTAACATCCCGTCGATAACGAGGTCATTAGAGACGGAGAGAAGCTCGGCTGTGGGAAGGATAGGGAAGTAAATCGGCCATGCCCTTTCAAAGGAACCATCCCGGCATTTGCCCAAAGCGATTTAGGGAAATCACGGAAAACCTAAATCAGGATGACCGGAGACGGGATTGAACCGTTGTCCTCCCGAAGGCGAGTCCAGTGTGCTAAGCACTGCACCACCTCGCTCGGTTTATTTAAGGAAGATCAGTCCTTATTAAAAGTATGTGCTGGTACATTATACAAGCTAATCCTTGCATAGCTGAAAAAGTCACAAGATTAGCATGACAGTTAAAGAATTTACATCAACCACATTACTGGATGAAGAAGATTTTATCTTGTCTGTTGCAGAGTTCATTTATCTATTTTGATGTACTTAGGGTCCTCTGGGTACTAAGTATTCATACCACAGCTGAGCTTGTAATATAAAGCTCATTAAATGCCGTCGGAGGAGAGAGGCTAAATTCCATTCAAAAGTGACAAGAACACATACAGCTACGTAACTGTATTGCCTTTCTTTGTGTATGCAGCTTACATTCTCTGAAGTACAGACTGACTATTATTTTCAGATTCACAACTGAAATGATTTCTACAATTGTGGGTGTAGTAAACTCAGTTATTACATTTCATCTCTGCACAAAGCATGACCATATTGAAGCTGCTCCCATCTCACAATTGCTATTAAAGGAAGTTCCATGGTGGATGTAGCTCTGGACTTTAAATCGAGAAACAAAGAACAAATCAGACAAGAAATACAACTTCAGCATTTTACAGAGTCCAGCAATAGGGGGGAGGATAAAGAAGCAGAGTTCTGATTTGAACTCTCACAGAACATTCTGTCGACAATTTTTCCACTACACATAATATCCTTCAGCCAAGAGGAAAGCCACTGGATCAATGTAGGAAAATGAACTCTAACCCAAAAAAGCTAGAAAACCATGAGTTACCTTATTGATTTCAGGAATGTGTGTGTGTGTGTGTGTGTGTGTGTGTGTGTGTGTGTGTGTGTGTGTGTGTGTGTGTGTTTGGGAGGGGGCAGTAGACCAAGGGATGCTGGAATCCTATGCTGTAAAAAACATGTGGTTACATACATCCAGAACATAAGCAATGAGTTTTGTCATCTAACTACCTTCTTCAAAAAGCACCACCCTAGTACTGCTGTTAAAAACACATGAAAACAGATCACAATGTGCCTGACGTATCATACCTTAGGTTCCTTCCTAAAGAGAAAAAAAATAAACACCAATTACAGAGGTTGAGTGACACAGGCTAAGAAACATCCTCTTATTATGAGAAGAGCAGGAGGCAAAGGTGAATGGAATCATTATAGGGAGAGTAAGATGTCATATATGGTACATTAATTAGAACTGAGCCAATTGCAGTTTGGAGATGACAGGCAGAGTGAGAAATAAAACTAAATTAAAAGACAAAGAGAAAATGAAAAGTGGAAAGAATAATGCATTGAAATGAAGATATTAGGAAGAACACACACACATAATGGTAGGTGACAGTGATAATTAAATAATAAAATGAGACAAGATTATAACAAATGCCAATATGTCAGATGAAGGGGATGGGATTACGCTAACCGTGGTAAACACAGGAAGTTGGAAGGATGATAGAGCAAGTTACAATCTACAGAATTTAGTGAAATTAGTGCTTGGTGAGAGGACCCAACTGTCCCTTGTAATATAACAAGCATTCAAACCTCTTGTGACATCCTGTAGAGCAAGCTCTACAATGGGGGAATGGGACACCACCAAAGCAGGTAGCTCTTTCTCCACTCATGTATTCTGCCAGTTTGGTGTTCATCCCTATGTAACAGAACATGCAGTCAAAACATACGCTGACATACTTAAATTAAAATAACTTTGTGATTGATGATTTAACAAGTTAACTCATAGCGGGCAGATGTCAGCCAATCTCTCGGGCTCCACCTGATCGCTGTGTTGTCTGTTTTGAAGGTACTTGCAGTGGGTGTCTTGTCAGGAGAAGCAGGTTATACAATACGGAGGGTGGAGAGTAGCTGGCAATGCCATTCCCTGCTACAGACATCTGTTAATCAAAAAAATTATTTTATGCAAACTACAAGCAACATGAGTAGCCCTGTTTTAATGCTGGACAGTTTGCCAGTGATGAGTCTGGGCAGGCAGTAGCGGAAGTTACATAGAGCAGGTTTTACTGCAAGAATTATTGCAGGGGTAGGAATCCTGAACAAGAGAAAGTAATTTGAAAACGTCAAACAGTCGAAAAGGATCTTGCAATAATTACAGTCCAGGTGGCGTAAGAAGATCCCTGACAGCTTGCATCTCTGTTGCCAGCTTTTAGCTGCAAAGCTCAAATGGCTGCATGCGAAAACAACAGCCATTTATAGAGCTGTGACAACCTGAGGCACTGTCACAGAGACATTTACAAAATCGTGTTACATGACTGGTTGTGGCAGGCACACGAAGCTGTCACATCTAGCCTACTGGAACTGTCGAGGATCAACTTAATGCTGACTCAACTGTAGGAATTCTCTGTCTGCTCACCTATTCTGCCAGTTTAGTGTTCATCCCTATATAACAGAACATGCAATGAAAAAATGTGCTGATATACTTAAATTAAAATAACTTTGTGATTGATAAGCTGGAAAGTGATAGTCAATGGTGTGCCGATATCACAGTTAGACACAAATGTCATCAAACTGTACAGTATTCCTATACTGCAATTTTTACGTCTCTAATTTATTATTTACTCTCTCGCCTCCCCTCTCACAATGTGTGCAATCCCCATCCACCAACTTTATTTATTTATTTATTTACTTCTACTATTCTTTCCACTTTTCATTTTCTCTGTCCTTTTAACCCATCATTACTTCTAACTCTGTCCATTCTATGATCTCTGAACTGAAGTTTACACAGTGCTTATTAAATACTATTTCTGAATTGCCACACTGTTAAATTTTCCTTTGTGTCACAGGTTGTTCTTCCAATGACCACCCAGCCTTTTTCATCTAAATTCCTCAATATTTACTACTTCATCCCTCTTGAAGAAGCAACCTATTTTTCTAAACGCTAGAACTACTGCACTCTAATTTAGAACATTTTTATCAATTCTAGTGTGACCTGCATCCCATGAATGTAAGTTCTTGTCAACCTTGCTGTCAACTTTTAACCTATTTTTGGAGTTTTCTAGAATGGCAAAAGTCAATCTTTATTATTTCTTTCTTTTATCTATTAGTTCAAGATTTTAGAATTAAGTGTTTTGTCACAAATTTTACCTTCTGCACACATCTATTAAATTCTGTTTCATGTTTCTTCAATCTTAATTTCTAAAAATTTAACAAACCTACACTACCATTTATGAAAACTGCAACACAAAGAATCATATCTATGATAGAGCTTTAGACTACAGACAGGGGGCATTGTAATACAGAAATTTCAACAATGGTTACTTGCATTAAGAGCAAATCAACTGATTTCAGAGAAAAGTGAAGATCAACTGCATACCTCATCAGCAAGCCGTAATAACATACGCAGGAAACGTGCTAGGTGCATTTGCCTTGCCGAGAGCTCTCCTCGTCCTGAGTAATCGGTACGGTACAGGGCTGTGGCACTGTCCACAACCAAGAGTGCATACCTACAAAGAAAAAAACAAAGGAACATTTCTCACAACACACCAGTGACAATACAGTTTTACAAATAAATCTGTTTCACACACAAAAGACGAATGAAACAAATAAGTTCTGGTATGCTGCAGCAAAATCTTGCATATCTTTTGGAAAGACTGACCAGAAGCAAAGTGCTGGGACCCTCATCATTTTCATACGGAGTTGTAAATAATGGAATGAGTAAAGGTAACAACTCACTGTGTAGATGAGGCATTGAATCACTGATAAGTGCATATCTGCTGCCAACTAGCTGTCACCTACTCTTCCCCAAACCTCCCTCCTATTTGTTGCATACTTTCTCTCCTCTCCCCATTCAAGCCGCTGTGCTGGCACAATGTAGTCATCCAGGAAAATGCAGATGTGTGTGTGTGTGTGTACTCTATTGCTCTGATAAAGGATTTGTTTGAAAGCTAACAACGTTCTCCGTCTTTTTCATGTACCTGTTGACAGTGCCCAACAATTCAGTGAGTTTTTACTTTACTACTCCTATACCTGTATTCCACTATAGACTTTCCATCATAATACTAATACAGAAACTTCTTAGGAGTCTAAAGATGAATGTGCTGATGTTTATAATGACTTGACATGTACAGTATGATCCACCACCACAGCCATAGAGAAATATTAAGGTAAGATGATAGAATAATTTCAGAATGCAGCTCACAAGAATGAAAGGAAATGCACCAAGGGCCAAAGAAATAAGCAAGAGCTAAAGAAATAAGCACAAGCTAAAGAAGAGAACACTGAGGAAGCAGGTGCCTTAAAATCAGAAATTTGAGATTCCATACAACAAATCATGATCTGTCAGTTCACCTAGTATAGAAGAATATAGAAAAATAAGGAAGCAAAAACAGGTTAAAGCAGATCAGTCAAATGGCAAATCTGATAGAACTATGGCCTAGGAGATTCATTAATGGGACAAATCAGTAGTGCTAAGCAAGAAATGCACAGTATAAAGCCAAAATGAAACTGGGGGGGGGGGGGAGGAGGAGTTAGGACTGAAAGGCACACACTACAATTTTCAGCGTGATAGTCATCATAGAAATATAAATAAGAAACACACACATTTGGAAAGCAAGGTGACAAGGTGAGACTATCCTACTTGTTCTTATAGGTACAAGTCCTGATGTCAATATTATTTTTCCCCCTTTCTGATATATTTTTGTTAATAATACACATAAAAACTTTAATAAACATTCACAAAAACAATGGGTACAATAGTTACACAAAAAATCCAATTTCTTATTCAAGCAGGGATTCATAAAACTTTTATTACAAAGTAATACAACACATTTTGTACTGAAAGCAGGTTGGTTTTATTTGGGATTCCAGTACACCCTATTATTCGTCACTGTTTTGGCTAAAAAACCCTATTTTTCAATATAATCTCCATCCAATCCAACAGCCTTATGCCACATTACTGGTAGGATCTGTATGCTTGCACAGTACCACTCTACTGGCTGATATTGGAAGCAATTATTATCCATACTGTACTCAAAGTCCAAGAACTTGATAATTACTGGTGACTTTAATGTTGATTTCCTAAATGAGAGCAATAGTAAAGCTGATTTAGTACATTTAATGGAGTCTTACAATCTGATGGCAATAGTACATTTCCCAACTAGGGTTACTGTTAACAGTAAAAGTCTGATAGATAATATAATTATAGGTAAGTCTAAATGCAATGAGATCACTGTACATACAATCCTTGGCCTTTCTGATCATGGTGGTCAATTGCTTAGGCTCAATTACATCAGTGTGTGCAAGAGTTTTGAGCATTCTTGGAAATCTTTTAGGATAATAAATGAACAGGGCCTTCAAAAATTCAATGATAGCCTAAAAGAGATAGATTGGAGACCAGTTTATAGGGAAACAGATTTAAACAAAAAGTACAATTCATTTTTAAATGAATATATGTCTGTATTTGAGTCCATCTTTCCCAAAAATGTAGTTAGAAATAGTCATATAGGCAATGCCAAGAAGTCTTGGATCACTACAGGGATAACAACATCTTGTAGAACAAAGAGGATGTTATACAGTTCTCTCAGGACTTGTAATGATCCAAAGAAACGACAACACTACAAACTTTACTGTAGCATTCTCAAGAAGGTTATAAATAAATCTAAATGTGCATAAAATCAGAAACTGAAAGCTCAGAATATAAAATTAAAACTATAAGGAATGTAATAAAGAGGGAAACTGGCAGGACAACAGGGAACATGTCTCAGGTAGAAATTAAAATAGGGGACAGTATCACAAAGAAACCTGAGTTGGTTTCAGAAATATTTAATAACCACTTTTTGAGAGCAGCAGAGAAGACAGGCTGTAATGGTTCTATGGAAGAATCATTGTCCCTCCTACAGAAAGCTATTAGCAACAGAATCCCACAGTTATCTTTACCTCCAGTTACTGTAAGCGAAGTCATAAGAGTAATTAGATCATTAAAAAATAAACATTCTGCTGGTGTGGGCAATATTTCTGGTAAAATACCGAAACACTGTTATAAATTTGTTAGTCCCGTCTTATGCAACATACACAATACATCCCTACAAGAAGGGATTGTCCCTGACAGACTAAAGTTGGCTGTAGTGATTCCTCTCTTTAAAAAAAGGTGATAAAAGCATTGTTACAAACTATCGCCCAATATCCCTATTAACTACCTTCTCGAAAATTCTTGAAAAACTCATGCACAGAAGGATTGTTGACCATCTCAACTTCCACAGTATCTTAAGCAAAAATCAATTTGGTTTCCGTGCCGGTCTTTGTACTGAACAGGCAATATTCTCTTTCAGCCACCAAGTTTTGGAAGCCATTAACAAAAAAATGTCTCCAGTGGGTATTTTTTGTGATCTTACGAAAGCCTTTGACTGTGTAAACCACCAAATTCTTTTGAAAAAGGCAGAATACTATGGTTTAGGTGGTACTGTTGGCTTGTGGCTACAATCATATCTACAGGATCAGAAGCAGACTGTAATGCTAAATGGCTCTTCTGGAGAACCTGCCTCGTCTGAATGGGGCATGATAACGTGTGGTGTGCCTCAAGGCTCCGTTTTGGGCCCACTGCTTTTCCTCATCTTTATTAATGATCTTCCTCTTTTTTCTGAGACAAACAGCAAATTTTCCGTTTGCTGATGATACCACAATTCTAATTGATGATCTGATTGATCATGATCTTGAACAAACTACAAATACTGTTTTTAATGACATCTTAAATTGATTCGCCTCAAATGGTCTCTCACTCAATGCAGATAAAACTCATTATATGAGGTTCCATACATCACAAAGTAATCTTGATGAAATTAACATAAAATGTAGAGATCAACCAATGCAGAAAGTCGAAGATACAAAATTCCTGGGTGCTTACATAGACAGCAAATAATTGGTCAGTTCACATTCTTCATCTATGTAAAAAACTTAGCTCGGCAACATTTGCATTACGGGTAATTTCTTCAGTGGCTGAAGTTAACACCTTTAAGGTTGCCTCCTTTGGCTACTTCCACTCATTAATGTCATATGCTACCATATTCTGGGGGTACCAACCAATTGGAAAAACAAGTTTTCACCATCCAGAAAAAAGCAATCAGAATAATGTGTGGGGTCCATCAAAGACACTCTTGCAGGCACTTGTTTCGGAAGATAGGTATCCTAACAACTGCCTCACAGTATATTTTTTCCTTGCTGACCTCCGTGTGCAAAAATTATTCTGTCTACCAAGACAACAGTAAATTCCATGGCTATAACACCAGAAACAAAAACAATCTACATTTCGAAATGAAACGTCTCACTCTGGTACAAAAAGGAGTTTACTACTCCAGCATTAAGCTGTTCAATGCTCTACCACTACATATCAAATGTGTTCATACAGAACTGCCAAAATTTAAACAAGTTCTCAAAGATTGCCTGACAGAGAAATCTTTTTACACTGTGGATGGATATCTGAAAGAAAATGTATACCATCACTAAACTTATTGTGTCTAGAAGTAGTTCAATTGATTTTATTGTGCAACAACAAATTGGCTGTACCTGTATTTACTCTTGTAGGCCTAATATCTGATTTAACTTTGTGCTCTTATCTTTAACCTTTATTTGAAACTCCTTTTTCTGTTAAATGGTTGTTATGTTATCTAGCTGACATTGTATCTATTACTGTATTTATAGTATGTCTTACTTAAACTATGTACATTTTGGCATTGAATAGCCCTTGTATTTATTGTAAGTTTAAATTGAAACCTGTACAATTTGACACGTTCCATATCCTTGTGATTGACTCACTAACTGGATCTACGGAACATGAAATAAATAAATAAATAAATGTCTTGCTTCATCAATGGCCCTCCCCACCTTCACATATTGCTTCCCGTAGGATGCATCCTTCATTGGGCCAAACTGGTGGAATTTGGAATGTGTGAGATCCAAGCTGTGGGGTGGATGAGAAAGTTTGTGAGCTGCTCCTGGGTGCACAGACCCTTGTGAGGCCTTCCATTGTCATGGAAAAGGAGAAGTTAGTTTGCATCTTTGTGACAACAAACATGCTGAAGTTGCTTCTTCAATTTCCTGAGGGTACCACAATACACTTCAGAGTTGATCATTGCACCATGAGGAAGCACATCAGACAGAATAACCACTTCCAAGTCCCAGAAGAGTCGCCATGACTTTACCAGCTGAGGTTGCAGTTCTGAACTTTTTCTTCAAAGGAGAGGTGATGTGATGCCACTCCATGGACTGCGGTTTTGTTTCTGCTTCAAAGTGATGAACCAATGTTTCATCGCCTGTGATGATGTTCGACAAAAAATAACCACAATCAGCCTCATAATGCACAAGCAAGTCTGTACGGATGGTCCTTCATGGCTCCTTATGATCTACTGTTAGTTGTCAAGGAAGCCAGTGGGCACACACCTTTGAGCAACCCCGCTGGTGGATGAGTTTATCAGCCCTACCAACAGGGACGTCCTGTTGTGCAGCAAGGTGTTTGATTGTGATCTGTCAGTCACCTTGAAGAAAGTGTCCGCTTGTTCGAACATTGCAGGAGTCAAAGCTGTGTGTGGCCAGCTGGCACGTGGGAAGATCGGACAGGTTTCTGTGACCTAGTTGTGATGATGACAGACGGCTCACCTAATGACTCACCATTCTTTTGTTCACTCCCATGTCTCTCCGTGGACATTGTGCAAACACTCATAAATACCTGCGATGCCCTGGTTTTCCACTGTCAAAAGAAACTCAATGACATCTCTCTGCCTGGAACATACCTCCGTTACAGAAACCATTTTGAAGACAACATATAGCACCATCACTATTCAGAACTTTATGAAACTATAGTAGTTGAAGCAGGAATACTCCATGATGTCTGACAATACATTTTGCATTTTGTCAACAAAAACTGGCCTACAAAAGAAGTGTTACATTCCTTATTGAACACACTCACATTTCCTGATTACCACTGACTACAGTATAGTTAGATTATATGGAAATATTTTATTTAAAGAAATATTAGTGATTTACTGTAGATGTAAACCAAGGGAAGGTGATACGTTTGATGATATAAACAAAGTTTGTTTCTAGATGGGTGCAGCTCATTTAAAAGCTGTTACTCTCCTCTACATTTTTTCAGAGGACATCATATTTCAAAATGTTTGTTTTGTGTGGTGCTAAAATCTTAAAAGTAATTATTTCCAGAATTTAGTACCACAGTTTTATAGTCCCGATTTTTCTGTTTCCAAATATGCAAATTTTCACTAGAATAACTGTGTAGTCTACAAACTATTCCAATCAGAAAATTTCACTTCCTCAAGACTTTTTGAACTTTGGAAATCCACTTTAACAGTGAACTGGTATCCTTAAAACAGTACTGATAATTTTGCTATTTTCTAATTATAAAGCTATTAGGTAAACCAACTTAAGTCACTGCCTATTGCATCTTCCTCTTTTGAAATTATTTTAATTTTTTTATATGGTGTGCAGATTAATAACATTTTTGTTTTACATTTTGGTATTTCAGTTGCTATGCATTTGTTTGTTGATTCTCTTTTTTTTATTTGCAGTTCACTGTTGCTATTTCAGTTAACATATTGTCATTTGGAGATAGTTAGGGGAGCTGCAGACACTAGAAAATGGAGTACTAAGTGAAGAAATAGGAGGGGGGCGAGATGGAAGGAGGGGGGCAAGATGGAGGGAGGGGGGCGAGATGGAGGAAGAGAGGGAGAGAGTGGAACAGTGGTGGAAGAAGGCAGTACATCATCTGGGCGGGGAAGGGGTGATGTGACAGTGACAGAAGAGAATAGGGAAAAGGTAATGTGAAGCAGTGGGAAACACGTTAGTGAAGGTTTAGGTTAGGACTGTTAAGACTGTATGCAGAAGAGAGAATTCCCACTTCGTAGCTAAGGAAAACTTGTGCTGGAAGAGATCATACAAATAACACATGTAGTGAAGCAGTCATTATAGTAAATTGTGTTATGGTGTGCACAATGTTCAGCAACTGGAAGGTCTAAGTTTGTGGTTAGCCACAGTTTGGCAGTGGTCATTCTGGTGAATAAACATTTGGTTACCTGCTGTGCCCACACAAAATGTGACACAGTAATTGCAGCACAGCTGACATACAACATTAATCCTTTCACAGGTGGCACTCCCTTTTATAGGATAGGAAATGCTGACTAGACTTGGCAGGAGATGGCAGGTGTGTGTATGGGGCAGGTCCTGTACCTGTATTGTCCAGAACAGAATGATCCATACGGCGCAGGAATGGCATTGGGATGGACAGGGCACAATGACACGTAGTGAACACCCTGCTGAAGATGTGGTTGAGCTTTTCAAGGCCGGGATGATAGTGGATGATCACAATAGAGCTGGTTGGTGGCTGATTAACAGGTTTACTTGTGTCAGAGGAGGAGATGGCAAGGGAGATTTGTTTATGGATGAGCTATAGAGGACACTGCCTGTCAATAAAGAATCTGGTAATGTTATCAGTATATTTCAACAACTATCACTTGCCACTTCAATGCAGCATACATGCATGGTCAGACTCTAAGGAATAGCCTTATTGGCATAGAATGCATGACAGCTGTCAAAGTGGAGGTATTGCTGGTGGCTGGTGCACTTGACACTAAGAGATATATTTATGGAGCCATCTGAGAGGAAGATATTGACATCCAGGAAGGTGACTTGCTGAGTTGAGAAGGACCAGGTGAAGCAGACTTGGGAGTAGGTGTTGAGGTTATGAAGGAAAGAGCAAAGGTTTTCCTAGTCATTAGCCCATATAATGAAAGCAAGGGGAAACTACAGCCATAATTTTTCCCGAAGGCATGCAGCTTTACTGTATGATTAAATGATGATGGCGTCCTCTTGGGTAAAATATTCCGGAGGTAAACTAGTCCCCCATTTGGATCTCCGGGCGGGGACTACTCAAGTGGACATTGTTTTCAGGAGAAAGAAAACTGGCGTTCTATGGATCGGAGCATGGAATGTCAGATTCCTTAATCGGGCAGGTAGGTTAGAAAATTTAAAAAAGGAAATGGATAGGTTAAAGTTAGATATAGTGGGAATTAGTGAAGTTCGGTGGCAGGAGGAACAAGACTTTTGGTCAGCTGAATACAGGATTATAAATACAAAATCAAATAGGGGTAATGCAGGAGTAGGTTTAATAATGAATTAAAAAAATAGGAGTGCAGGTAAGCTTCTACAAACAGCATATTGAATGCATTATTGTCGCCAAGATAGGCACGAAGCCCACGCCTACTACAGTAGTACAAGTTTATATGCCAACTAGCTCTGCATATGAAGAAATTGATGATGAGATAAAAGAAATTATTCAGGTAGTGAAGGGAGACGAAAATTTAATAGTCATGGGTTACTGGAATTCGAGAGTAGGAAAAGGGAGAGGAGGAAACATAGTGGGTGAATATGGATTGGGGGAGAGAAATGAAAGGTAAAGCCGCCTGGTAGAATTTTGCACAGAATATAACTTAATCATAGCTAACACTTGGTTCAAGAATCATGAAAGAAGGCTGTATACATGGAAGAACCCTGGAGATACTAGAGGTTTCAGATAGATTATATAATGGTAAGACAAGAGATTTAGGAACCAGGTATTAAATTGTAAGACATTTTCAGGGGCAGATGTGGAGTCTGACCACAATCTAGATTAATGTAGATTAAAACTGAAGAAACTGCAAAAAGGTGGGAATTTAAGGACATGGGACCTGAATAAACTGAAAGAACCAGAGGTTGTACAGAGTTTCAGGGAGACCATAAGGGGACAATTGACGGGAATGGGGGAAAGAAATACAGTAGAAGAAGAATGGGTAGCTTTGAGGAATGAAATAGTGAAGGCAGCAGAGTATCAAGTAGGTAAAAAGACAAGGGCTAGTAGAAATCCTTGGTTAACAGAAGAGACATTGAAAATACAAAAATGCAGTAAGTGAAGCAGGCAAAAAGGAATACAAATGTCTCAAAAATGAGATTGACAGGAAGTGCAAAATATCTAAGCAGGGATGGCTAGAGGACAAATGTAAGGATGTAGAGGCTTATCTCACGATGGGTAAGATAGATACTCCATACAGGAAAATTAAAGAGACCTTTCGAGAAAAGAGAACCACTTGCATGAATATCAAGAGCTCAGCTGGAAACCCAGTTCTAAGCAAAGAAGGGAAAGCAGAAAGGTGGAAGGAGTATATAGAGGGTCTATACAGGGGCGATGTTCTTGAGGACAATATTATGAAAGTGGAAGAGGAGGTAGATGAATATGAAATGGGACATACGATACTGCGTGAAGAGTTTGACAGAGCACTGAAAGATCTAAGTCGAAACAAGGCCCCGGGAGTAGACAACATTCCATTAGAACTACTGACAGCCTTGGGAGAGCCAGTCCTGACAAAACTCTACCATCTGCTGAGCAAGATGTATGAGACAGGCAAAATACCCTCAGACTTCAAGAAGAATATAATAATACCAATCCCAAAGAAAGCAGGTTTTGACAGATGTGAAAATTACTGAACTATCAGTTTAATAAGTCACGGCTGCAAAATACTAACGCAAATTCTTTACAGACGAATGGAAAAACTGGTAGAAGCCAACCTCGGGGAAGATCAGTTTGGATTCCGTAGAAATGTTGGAACACGTGAGGCAATACTGACCCTACGACTTATCTTAGAAGAAAGATTAACGAAAGGCAAACCTACATTTCTAGCATTTGTAGACTTAGAGAAAGCTTTTGACAATGTTGACTGGAATACTCTCTTTCAAATTCTAAAGGTGACAGGGGTAAAATACAGGGAGCAAAAGGCTATTTACAATTTGTACAGAAACCAGATGGCAGTTACAAGAGTCGAGGGACATGAAAGGGAAGCAGTGGTTGGGAAGGGAGTGAGACAGGGTTGTAGCCTCTCCCTGATGCTATTCAATCTGTATATTGAGCAAGCAGTAAAGGAAACAAAAGAACAATTCAGAGTAGGTATCAAAATCCATGGAGAAGAAATAAAAACTTTGAGGTTCGCCAATGACATAGTAGTTCTGTCAGAGACAGCAAAGGACTTGGAAGAGCAGTTGAATGGAATGGACAGTGTCTTGAAAGGAAGATATAAGATGAACATCAACAAAAGCAAAATGAGGATAATGGAATGTAGTCGAATTAAGTCGGGTGCTGCTGAGGGAATTAGATTAGGAAATGAGACACTTAAAGTAGTAAAGGAGTTTTGCTATTTGGGAAGCAAAATAACTGATGATGGTCGAAGTAGAGAGGATATAAAATGTAGACTGGCAATGGCAAGGAAAGAGTTTGTGAAGAACAGAAATTTGTTAACATTGAGTATTGATTTAAGTTTCAGGAAGTCATTTCTGAAAGTATTTGTATGGAGTGTAGCCATGTATGGAAGTGAAACATGGACAATAAATAGTTTGGACAAGAAGAGAATAGAAGCTTTCGAAATGTGGTGCTGCAGAAGAATGCTGAAGATTAAATGGGTAGATCACACAACTAATAAGGAGGTATTGAATAGAATTGGGGAGAAGAGGAGTTTGTGGCACAACTTGACAAGAAGAAGGGACCGGTTGGTAGGACATGTTCTGAGGCACCAAGGGATCACAAATTTAGCATTGGAGGGCAGCGTGGAGGGTAAAAATCGTAGAGGGAGACCAAGAGATGAATACACTAAGCAGATTCAGAAGGATGTAGGTTGCAGTAAGTACTGGGAGATGAAGAAGCTTGCACAGGATAGAGTAGCATGGAGAGCTGCGTCAAACCAGTCTCATGACTGAAGACCACAACAACAACAACAACAACAACAACAACAGCAACAATGTATTCACCTAATTTAGATAGCAAAAAAGGTTCCAGCATGACGAAAATTTAGTGTAGTCATGGTGAAATGCATAACGAGCGAGGTAGCATGGTGGTTTGCACACTGGACTCGCATTCGAGAGGATGACTGTTGAAACCCGCATCCGGCTATCTTGGTTTAGGTTTACTGTGATTTCCCCAAATCGCTTCAGGCAAATGCTGGGATGGTTCTTTGAAAGGGCATGGCTGGCTTCCTTCCCCATCCTTAACTAATTCACTAGGACCGATGACATCGCTGTTTCGTCCCCTCCCCCAAATCAATCAACCAACGAAATCCATTTTCATAGACTGTCCATGTATCATCTTAATAATTTGTTGTTGCAGATAACAAAATATATTGTAATCGTTCCAGAACACAATGATACAAATTCCATATTCATAAAGTGAGTAGTTTGACTGTTTGAGGAAGTTGAACGAAATGTAAGATTACATTTATGTTCTGTGCGGGACGTGGCAACTCTGTTTTGCACTCCACTCATTCCTGTCACAGAGTCAACACTACAGTAATTGCGAACATACTATACAGAATATTCTAGTCCATCCCCAAGCCACTACCAACCCTCAACCTCTTGTCACAGGGATCACATCCCTATAGTAGACCAAGGTGCAAGATCTGATAAATCCACGCACACAGCACTTCCTACTGTAGTCATGTCACAAGCTTATCCTACCCAATCGGAGGCCATGCCACCAGAAAGCAACTATATCATATACCAGCTCTGCTGAAAACACTGCACACCCTTTTATATTGGTATGACTGCCAATCAGCTGTCTACCAGAATGAATGGCCAACACCAAACTACTGTCAAGAACAAATTTGACCAACCTGTAGCAAAATATGCTCAATTCCAATGGCTGCTTCACAACCTGAACGATCTGAATCCTCCTCTCCATCACCAGCTTCTCTGAACCACACAAAGTAAGTTATCCTTAGAACACATCCTACACTCCCATGATCATCCTGGCCTCAATTTCAGGCAACTTACTACCCCTGCACCCTCCACCCAACAGTTCCCCTTCCTCCATCCCATCACCCCCCCCCCCCCCCCCCCAGTTCACATCCTCATGTCATCTTCAGCATGTGCCTCTTCCCACCAGCTACAACAATTACACCTGCCAGCCCTACGTCTCGCATTCCCAGCTGGCTTCCTTCTGGACCGCTACCCACCCACCCCTCAACATTAGCACTGTCAGTTTAGCTGGTACTATGTATGGGCATAGGCACACACGCATGCTCGTGTGTGTGTGCACTCTAGCTCGTAAGAAGATAATGCCAGAAGCTAGCAAGTTTTCCTTCTTATGTGTGTGCCTATCAACAACTCAAGCTGTTTCTTTTTAGTGAGTGGTCTCCTTTAACCATAAAGTATTTACAATGGAAGTAATAAGAGAAAGTCACAGAATTCAAGCTTATGACAGTAAGAGGAATAAACTACAAGCAGCCAGAGAGAGACCATGACATGGTACAGAATAGAGCTCCTTCAAATCAATCAAATGGTTTGGTGATCAGAAGCCACTTTCATAGGGTGCTGGGACCTTCAGTCAGCTGAATGCAAGTTTATATAAGCTATAAGCAAATCAGCTGATGGATTGGTAAACTGTCATTTGTTTCATTTTTCAAGAAATTCCAGATGTAGACTACAATCTCGATCCAGATTATATGTTAGTACACTCCAGGGTTGGTTTCTT
Source organism: Schistocerca serialis cubense (assembly GCF_023864345.2). NCBI lineage: Eukaryota > Metazoa > Arthropoda > Insecta > Orthoptera > Acrididae > Schistocerca > Schistocerca serialis. Next base: position 640,057,107 of record NC_064638.1, read on the forward strand.
TTACAAATATCAAATCTTGCAAATATAGTGTAAGGGATATTGTTTTATTAATCTATCATAACTTCACCTTACAAACAGTAGGGACTTGTGACACTAGGGCTTCATAACATTGCCATTCACATTTACTAAGTAAAGGGCAATGTATGTCCCCTTTCTTAATCAGTTTAATGACCATGAACTTCTTTAATCACAATGAGACAATTTGTGGAAAACACATCAATGATCAGTGGACACTACGAAAATAACAAATAACTGCTGAAGACATTCACAATTATCTAAGTATTTCTTTTTGCAAATGTTTGGCTTCAGTCTCTGCAATACAGTGTAGCAAAATGCACATATTCCTCATCTCTTTGATGCTCTGTAACATATGGACAACAGAGTGGCTCCCTTGGTAAAAGCTCAAAACAACACTGCACATATCCAACAGCTCCCACTAATATCCCATACTCAACAAACAGCCCCATTTCACATGCAATAACAGAAAACCAGGTCATCACAAGGATGCAGGCATGTGAAGTGCTTTCCTTTATTTCCATTCTCATACAAAATATTTGCAACAGTAAAGAATCTCCCTGCATATTCTGCCAGCACATCTCCTTTGCACTTTCTTTTTAGAACCATCTGTTAGAGCTAGAACGTCGACAGGAAGATTACTTTTTTAATACCAAGGGACAATGAGCACGTGCACTATATGCCAACATGCTAAGGGTTCTGAATATTTATCACATGTTCCCTCAGCAAATGTAAAGTACATTTACAAATGTTAGTTGTAGAAACAGTTTCTCCCCGTTTCCAAAGGAAAAAAAAGATAGAATCAGGTTCTATAGTTCTTTCTCAAAAGAAGGCTACTTTCGATTACTTCAAAATACAGTATGATCATTCACATATACATAGTGTGTCCCAGATCCGTTAGGACTATGGGTGTTAAAAATTAAAGTGATGGCTTATGTTCACAAAATCATTGTATTTATTCAAAATAGTCTCCCTCTAGTCACTACACAACTGAAATCATCTTAAAATATTTTGAAATAGTCACTGTGTGGAAATGCATTTAGTAACGCAGTACAATATTCTTGGATGTCCTTTAACTGCCTAGTAACAGTAGCCTTTCATTGCCAACTTCAATTACGGAACAACCAGAAGTCAGCTGGGGCCAAATACAACGGGTGGTTCAGGACTGTGTCCATTTGCTGGCCAAAAACTTGCACTCGATCTTCGCTTTGTAGGCTGAGACATTGTCATGGTGGAGTTACCAGGAACCCACCTCTTGGGATTCACGACAAATTCAATGAATTCTCATTCACAAATCGTGGAGAACACTGAGATAACATTCAGAATTAATGGTTTGTCCTTCTGGTACAAACTCTTGCAAATGATTCCTTTGGTATCAAAGGAAAACTTTTAGTGTCTTCACAAAACTCTTCTGCAAGTGCACTTTCTTTGGTTTCTACTTATATGGGCTTGTATTGGAAACACCATGTCTCATCGCCAGTTATAATCGATTTCATAAAATCAGTGGCACTTTGGGCTGCCTGTAACAGGCCTTTGCAGTTGTGGACTGTGCCATGTTTTTCATCATTTGAAACTGCGTGCACACGAACCACATAGTTTCCTTTTGCCCAGATCTTCAATCAAAATTCCATGCATACTAGTTTTTGGTATTCTTGACAGCTTGTCAGTGAATAGTGCACAAATACATCTACCTGATGCAATGAATACAGCAACTTTTTGCACATTTTCGTCTGTGAGACTTGTTCATGGCTTTGATGCTCATGGCGCGGCCTTTATTTGCTCCCTGCAATCATGAAATACTGCATACCACTGAAAAACATTTGAATGGCTTAAACAATCACTACCATTAACACTTTTTATCATATCAAATGTTTCGTTGCCTCATTTGCATAACTTAAACAAAAATGATGTTGCCTTGCTGCTCCACTGTCATTTTCCGAGTAGTGTCAGATAAGTATTGTTATATTCACGGCCAGAACACCTGCTGCAGCGATGCTAAGTCTTTGGCCTACTACATGGCTGATGTTGAAATTTCCAAGGATCATAACACCTCAATTCACCACAAGAGAGCATTGTAGTTTGGAATGTCACACAAGCAGTTCTAATGGAACTAGAACACACTATGTATGCTTACATTACAGAATTTCTCTCATTACAATGTACCTGGACTCTGCCATCATAGCTGACGCTTGAATTAAAAGTTGTGTCTGATGATCTGTATTGTATGCTCTTGCATATGCAACATTGTCAAGTACGTCGCTTCCAGATAACTTATATCGTTCTGAAACTGCAAGTAAACGCTCAGGTCGGAATGTACCTTCAGTATCAATGTACAAGCACTTGCCCTCTCCTCCACTTTGATCTATAGGAAGCTGCAAAGAGAATTGGGAAATATAAATGGCCAAGGCTGGAAGTAATCTAATGGTTCTCAAATGAATAAGAGTTTCCTTAAACAAGTAAACACCAATACTAGAACATTTTATTTTAAAAGTGTAATGTAAGCAAAAATTATGTGAAACTATTCACTTTATAATTTACAAAATTTATTTAGGCAATTCTTTATATTCACTGAGGCTTAGACATCTGTTACTACTCACCTGACATGTAACAGCTAATGTGTGACAAATTTGTGTTTTACCAGTTCGAAATTCACCAAATATTTCAGTGATGGAGCCTGTTTCTATTCCCCCACCAAGCAACTTATCTAGTTCCTTTGAACCAGTTGTAAGCTGTATTATTTCTGAACGTTTCTGATGAAACTCAGTTGCTGTTGTAAAGCCCATTGGTACTAGCTTAGAAGCTTCCAGCTGCAATATGCCAGTTTAATGGATTAATAACAAGGTATGAGTTTTGCAGATGGAGATATGGAACAGTTGTTTCACAAGAAAATAAAAATTACAGCTCTTATCACCTAGGTGATTCATTATGATTGTTACCAACACATACTCATTTTGAGGGGCATTTGGAGGTTCACTTCTATGGAGATTTAATTCGCACGTGAACCACTGCATTTTTTGTGTTGATCTGAAATGAAGAATCGCTTACCGCCCTCACTGACCACTTGCAGTGGCAATTTTAAAGTAACACACAGTTTTACTCATCTAGATGTCAACATCCTACCAAGCAACTTCAAATTGCTGATCAGCAGCAAATATTTCAATACTTACGTCACCTCACTGTGTTTCGCTCATTGATCTTCAGATGAAATGACACTAATTAAAAACAATTAATAGTTTTTCATAGTATAATATACAAGGTCAGTTGAAACTATCAGCTATGTAAAAGACCTCTTCAATATACAGGGTGCCCCGAAATATTCAGGGATGTGACAGGAATGATCACTCGAAGCACAAATGTCTAGTAAACGTGGGCTCTAATATGTATACCTTAAGAGCTAGAGCACTACTTCATCTTTGGTACTGTGAATGGACCAAGACAAAAAAAAAAAAGACCATTAAACATGGACTCTAAAGTTCGTACATTAAAGAGCTGTGAGCATTTGTTGATCTTTGACACTGTGAAACTCATCTCTTCTGTTGAACAAATGTGAATAGCTCTTAAGGCATGCGTTTTAAAGCCCATGTTTACAAGACTTTTTGTTTCGTGTTTTAGTCCACATTACTTCCTCCTAAAATACGGAAAGCAAAGAGCTTGCAATACAAGAGATTTGTTTCACAGTATCAAAGATCATTCCTAACATATCCCTGAATAATGATCATTCCTCCTGGGACACACTGAACATTCCTGTATTTTACATTCACCTGAAAGCAGGTAGCAACCAACACCCAAGCTGTTAAATGATAGTAGTCAAATTGAACTGCCTCATATATGGGTCATCAGAAAGATCTTGGTACCAATTATGAACAAAATATTAATTGCACATAGCTCACTTCAATCTATGTTTCTTTCAAAGTACCCCCCCCCCCCCCCCCTATCCTCCATCCACACATGTGAGTATATATCCACACAATTCTTCAAAACACCACAGTAATCATAAACAGAAGATACCTGTAGCTTCCACATCACATTTTCTGTGAAAAAAAAGACTATCTACCCCGCCCCCTTTTTTTCACAAATGTTAATTACTAGATTAAAAAAACAGTTTTAGATGTCTAATGTAACATACTCATTTCTTTTTCTCACTAGATTGATAGCGATGTTTTGCTGAAATTTATGTTGGCAATAAATTCTTACTAAAGGCATTGGTGGACCTATACCCATGATGTACATATTTTCTATAACTGCTTCTTATCCATTTACTTGAATAACATATTTGAAAATGGCAGCAGTATTTTATTTGGATACAAAACATGGGATAGCTCTGTAAAAATCATGATTCCTCATACATACTTATTTATAAATAGATAGCCTTATTAGGGATGCAGAAGTGTACAACACTATATATATATATATATATATATATATATATATATATATATATATATATATATATACATATACGTGGGAAAAATTATATATAAAAACAAAGATGAGGTGACTTACCGAACAAAAGCGCTGGCAGGTCGATAGACACACAAACAAACACAAACATACACACAAAATTCAAGCTTTCGCAACAAACTGTTGCCTCATCAGGAAAGAGGGAAGGAGAGGGGAAGACGAAAGGAAGTGGGTTTTAAGGGAGAGGGTAAGGAGTCATTCCAATCCCGGGAGCGGAAAGACTTACCTTAGGGGGAAAAAAGGACAGGTATACACTCTCGCACACACGCACATATCCATCCACACATACAGACACAAGCAGACATATTTAAATATATATAGTGCCATGCATATTAACAAGAGATGCAAGCCCCCTCCATGAAAAACATGACCACACCATAACACCAACGCCTCCGAATTTTACTGTTGGCACTATGTCCACTGGCAGATGACGTTCACCGGGCATTCACCATACCCATACTCTGCCATCAGACCGCCACATTGTGTACTGTGATTCATCACTCAAAACAACATTTTTACACTGTTCAGTCGTCCAATGTTTATGCTCCTTACACCAAGCGAGGCCTCGTTTGGCATTTACCAGCATGACGTGTGGCTTACGAGCAGCCGCTCGACCATGAAATCCAAGTTTTCTCACCTCCTGCCTAACTGTCATAGTACTTGCAGTGGATCCTGATGCAGTTTGGAATTCCTGTGTGATGGTCTCAATAGATGTCTGCCTATTACACATTACTATCCTCTTCAACTGTCGGCGGTCTCTGTCAGTCAACAGACGATGTTGGCCTGTATGCATTTGTGCTGTATGTGCCCCTTCACGTTTCCACTTCACTATCACATCGAAAACAGTGGACCTAGGGATGTTTAGGAGTGTGGAAATCTATCGTACAGACGTATGACACAAATGACACCCAATCATGTTCGAAGTCTGTGAGTTCCACGAAGCGCCCCATTCTGCTCTCTCACAATGTCTAATGACTACTGAGGTCGCTGATATGGAGTACCTGGCAGTAGGTGTCAGAACAATGCACCTAATATGAAAAATGTATGTTTTTGGGGGTGTCCAGATACTTTTTATCACTTAGTGTATGTATAAGTGAACATTTCTGTGGCAAAGATGTTACAGTACAGAATAAATGTAATAGTACTAAACCATCAGTATTTAAAACAACTGCAATGAAAACAACAGAACTACATACCAATAATTTATCAGCTTTAGCTTCACTTATGCCTTTAATTGCTAGCAGCTGTTTCTTAGGAGCAAATGCCACAGCTTCAACTGTATGAAATCCAGCTTCTTCCAGTTTTTTGACATCTGCAGCACTGATCCCATGTGCCTGTCAATTCAAGAATGATACCAATAATTGTCTTCCAGTAATAACAATGCTATGAATTTGCATAAATTATTATTTACCACGCACAAGAAGTGCTAAGCAACAGACAGGTAAATTTAAAAGTAGACTGTTGGTTATAATAAGCTATTCAACAAAGTCCTTCATCATATGAAGAAACACAGACACACGCAAACTCATATATGCATAATTCACATATACATGGCGACTGCAAATTTCAGGTGCTGACACCCCACTGGGGTGAGTAGCAATCTCGGCTTGGGTAGCTAGCGGAGATACAGAACACATGTGGGCCGGGTAGGTGGAGGAAAGGCTGATATTACACTATCATATTTCTTTGTCAAAATTGATACGTCAAACATTTATATCAAAGAAATTTGACAGTGTTATGGGGAACTATGTCAAATCTCAACTTTTGTCAAAGAAATATGATCAAATCTAGAGTCTTGCCATAGATTTTATCATAAAAGTCAATTGTCTTCTGTTCACTGCAATGTGAAATGTAATCGCTTGGAGTGCTGGCATCACTATATCTGTTTGATGTATCTGTAGCGTGTCTGTAAATGTGGCTTCAGAGTTGGTGTGTTCCTTCAACTCTCCTCAATACCCTTTTCTCGACTAGGGGGAAGATGGAGGGTGAAAAAGGGGCACAATGCATGCTATTAATCGTATGGTGATGGGCGGGTGGAATATGCTACAGACGATTTCATATTTACAATCACAGCTACAGCCATCCATCTCCACATCTGGAAACATCCAGCCAGCTTTTCAGCAAGCCAGGATACAAGATGTGGCCATAATCTAAAATTAAAAAAAAAAAAAAAAATTTCTTAGTTTTCCATTCCATTTTGAATATTTTTGAACTCTGAATCTCCCAAGTTAAAAAGTACTTCATCTGTTTCATCTTCCTATTAATTTTGTTATTGTTGGAACACTAATTTTATTAATTAAATTATTTAAAAATAAAAATAGTTCTTATTGCCCATATAGTGTACTAAACATTTATTTAACCTTCAGATATTCTCCCTTCAGTGCTTTGTAAATCGCTTTAAACGTTTCTGGAATTATTTTGGTTACTGTACACTGTGGTATTCAGTGCTGTATTGTAAATTAGAGTATGTCTCTCCTGTTTTGAGAAACTGCAGTATTTTGGTAAGCCTGTCTTCTGCACATATAGCATTTCTCAAGTGAGTATTCTGTTTTGTAATATGAGAAGTCACTTTACTGAGAAAATACCGAAATGCATTCCCATCCATTCGTAAGTAATTTATATAAGACTTGATGTCCTCCACTTGCAGCTCTCTAAACAAATTTTGTTGAATGGTATTATTATCTCGACATTACCCATGGCTTCACCCTAGTATGTTTCCTTTCTCTTTGCTGCTTTTTCTTTCAAATGCACAAACAGTGCAACTGTGGTACAAGCAACTGCAGTTAAAAGAAACTGCAGCACATAATAACAACAAGTAGTATGTTTCCTTTCTCTTTGCTGCTTTTTCTTTCAAATGCACAAACAGTGCAACTGTGGTACAAGCAACTGCAGTTAAAAGAAACTGCAGCACATAATAACAACAAGTAGTTATTGTCTGCCATCTTGTAATTAGACGAAAATTATGACAGCAGTGTAATACATCTTTTTAATGCCACATCAAAGCTTTTTGTCAAAGAAATTTGATGAATATTTGATCACGATCCTGTGTCAAAAAATGTTATACTGTAGTGTAATACCAGCCATAGCAAGGTAAGGGTGATAGGAAGATAAAAGACACTGGAGGACAGAAGGTGTGTGTGTGTGTGTGTGTGTGTGTGTGTGGGGGGGGGGGGGGGGGGGGGTCTGGATTGGAAGCAGGATAGAGGCAGTTGGGGGGAAGGGGGTGGGGGAGAACTTGTGAAGATGAGGTAAGAATCTAGATTACACAAGCTGTGGGTCAATCATTAAGTCAAACACACAATGTTGTGCACCTTGTTTGGTAACTCAGTGGTACAGCTGTCTCTTGGGCACAGTTTGGCAGTGGCCATCCACGCGGACAGACAACTCATCAGTGGTTGCAGCAGGTCATTGTTCAATACTTTGCACAATAATTCAACTGGGCACCTGCCAGTCATCTTCAGGTGAGCCGTCGAGGACTGGCAAAATGTCCTCCATTCCACAATATATAGCGTACTGTAACTATTGTGCACATGCGTTGAAAACATGATAGATGAATCACACTGTCCGCTGGCAGTGCCCTTGCTTGTGGAATAGCAGAACTCAGTCGCCCTCTGCGTTGCTGTTTGCTGCGGCCGTTGACGCACTCTGTCGTCTTTGATTAGAGCAAATCGTGGAGATGATGGAATTCCATGCATTGTCCAGCTGGTAGCCGCTGTAAGGGTTTAACAAATTTTCCGCCAGTCGTATTTCTACATATTCTTTAATAATACATCCCAGAAAGACACTGCTGTGGGCAAAATCATTGTTTTCTCATACTCCATTGAATGTCCAGTAGAAATACAATGTTCAGCAATAGCGGACTTGCTTGGCTGCAAAAGGTGGGTGTAATGTTGATGTTCAGTGCAGTGTTCTTTCATGGTGCGTGTGATTTGACCTATAAAAGCCATACCACATTGGCACGATATCTTGTAAATTCCGGCCTTTCAAAGTAACAGATTGTCCTTAACTGATCCCACAAGGTCCGCAATCTTCAATGGTGGGCGGAAAACCACTTTTACCTGAAATTTTCAGAGGATTCTTGCTATTTTAAACGAAGTGTTCCCAACAAAAGGAAGAAAAGCTAAAGATTGTTCCGGCATGTTCTCCTCTTTATTCACTTCCTGCTTCTTAGTTCTAACTGTTAGTGCCCTGTTAATCTGCCGGATGGAATACCCATTTTCGCTGAATACTGGCTTTAGATGGGCAAGTTCTTGAGGTAAGCTATCTAGATCTGAGACAGTATGAGCTCTATGAACAAGTGTTATAAGCAAACTCATGGTTTGCGATGGGTAATGGCAACTCGATGCTTGCAGGTACAAATCAGTATGAGTGGGTTTCCGGTAAACTGAATGCTCTAGAGAACCATCATTCTTCCTTCGAACCAAGACATCCAAGAAAGGCAAACAACCATCTTTCTCTATTTCCATAGTGAACTGGATGTTGCTATGAATGGAGTTGAGGTGATGTAAAAACTCCATTAATTTACCTTCTCCATGAGGCCGCACTATGAAAGAGTCATCCACATACCTCCAAAAAACTGCTGGTTTCAGGGCAGCTGATTCAAGTGCTCTCTCCTCAAAATCCTCCATAAAAAGGTTGGCCACCAAAGTTCCTCTGCAGATTCTTTGACACTGATTGGTAATATGTTTCCTGCTGATATTACTGCTTTGTTCAGGCACGCTCTTTCCTCAACTTATTTTATGTTTAATCAAGAATATTTTCAACAGACTGACTGTCTCCTTCGGTGCTATTGGGCCGGGGGGGGGGGGGGGGGGGGTGCTGTTTTAATCACTTTAGTCGGTATCCCATCCCACCCAGCAGATTTTTTTAATGATAATATAACATTTTCCACATTCTTTATTGCAAATTTCTTTAAATCTGTAAGATACTCAGCTTCTTGGTGGATTCCAAAGGGATTTACTTTACTCCTGATACTCCGCTACATCAAGATCTTCATTTAAACACTCTGATATTTGAGTAAGGTTTACACTAAAGCTATCATATACTTTAATCCTAGATACTTCATTACTACTCACTCTAACACCTATCTCTGATTTGACAACTGACCACACTGCTTTTGTTTTACTTTTATGTTGTACGATGAATTCTTGTTTTTCATGTTTTTGGCTTCCTTCAGAACTTTTTTAAATATAGTTTCATAATGACAAACATACTCAGTAAAATGCCTGTTTTTATTATATTTCAATTCATTGTGGAGGTTCTTCTTCCTGGCACTAGACATTTTTATACCCAGGTAATCCACTTAAGTTTATTAGTCATTTTGTTGCATGTAGTTCTAAATGGGAAAGTTTCATTAAATATTTCAAGAAAGCTACTTAAAAAAATCATTTAAGTTAATATTACTCGCAATACAGCTGTAGTAAGGACATTCAACCACTCTTAACTTATTTCTAAATGTGACTGCATTTTTTCATTGAAGTTCCTTTTCATAAGGCTTTTGTTACATAAAATTTCTTTCTTAATTTTTGGTCATTCAACAAATAAAGCAGAGTGGTCAGAGATTCCTAAAAGAATGTAAGATTTATAAACATCTTCAAATACATAATTTGTTATAATATTATCAATACAGGTAGCTGACTGTGCATTTACTCTAGTGGGTTGCATGAAGTTTAATTTGAAGCCAAAGTTTTTTATCAAGTCAGTGAATATGGAAACGTCATTGCTTTCAACTATGATATTAATATTGAAGTCAGCAGCTATTACTCTCTCTTTCCTTTCTTCTTTACTGAGCCTTACAAGCAGGCAATGGAATCTCACCAGAAAAGCTTCAATTGTAGCTTTCTCTGGTACTCTACATATAGAAACTACTATGGCATTTAGGTCCCTCAACTCGATACAGTAGCTTTCAAAATATACACTTTTCATCCAAATGATTAAAAATCATTTCTTAAGACATCAGAATGAGTAAGTATGCAAGTGCCTCCATATGAATTCTCTTGTCTACAAAACCTGTTGGTTAATTCGAAATTTTCAATTTTATTAAGAATTTTAATGTTGCAAGATGTAAGCCAATGTTTATTTAGGCAAATAACCTTGATATTTCTACATTCAGATAAAATAATTTGTAATTTGTCCACTTTACAGCTTTTGTTTGAAAAGTAGGCACTTACACCATTTATATTCAAGTGCATTATGTAGGAACATTCTTCTTATTTATGGTCTCAAGCATACTCTTTCTTGGGTACTGTTTCGGTCTTACCGTTTTCGTTACCAAACACCATTTCTCATCCCCATCACTTCTTATAAGTTTCCCCTACTTTGCTGAACTTTACATGTATCAGTAAACATTTTACTGAAAATTTTTAATCCTAATCTATTTTAATGCAGATCGTCTTTACCCAAACATTTATTGCTTAAGAATTTATTCAGATTTATAAACACAGCACCCAGCTCGTAACAGTTTTTGTGTAAATCACAGTTTATTCTCTCAATATATCAATCACTGACTGCTCTTCTGTAGATAATACCACTCACCACGATTCTAGACGTTTTGTAAAGGTTACTGGCAAATCAAATTAAATTTCTTGTTTCACTTACACTTTCCTCTTCAGAGCTGCTTCTAAGAGAATTTGTACCAGCATAGATGAAGACTCCTTTACAATTCTTCAGAGATGCCTCTGCTGAACCATCCTGCAAGCTATATATGTTGCTAAAGTGTTTCTTCAATTGGTGGGTCATGATTCCTGGATGAACTTCTATTGTGGAATTTGGTACTACCACATTTTTCAGCAGAGAGTCGCCTACGACAAGGTTTACACTTGTCCACTTGTATTTATTTTCGGTTCTTGTGATTTCTGCACAAGTTTCTTTCTTAGGTGCAGTAGCCCATTATTTGTAAAAACATTTTTTCATGCATTTCAGGCCACAATTTTCTTGCTTCTGCACTATTAACACATCTTTAATAAATTATTCCTGCGAACTCGCTGTGGAAGCTAGTTTTTGTATTTGCATCCTGTAAACAGTCAAGGCATGACCAGTGCATACCATCGCTAATAAATTTTAGGCATATTTTCACACAACTTCCATGCAGCCACATGTTGCACTTCACACACAGAATTCCTTTTACAACTCATTTCTGACACTTTTTACACATAGCATTATTTAACTTTTGCCTATTTATGAGCACTTTTTAGTGGGCACCATCTTGTCTAACCCTAATTCCCCAAAGGATGATGTCAAAGTGACACCACTTGCTGACAGAGGGCAACACAGAGATCATCAGAGGGAATAGAACCAGCGGGCCGAGGTACAAGGACAGTAGCCTTGGCAGCAGCATCAGTGGCTTCGTTTCCCATTAGACTGATGTGACCAGGAACCCATAAAAACACCACAGTAGCTCCATCAAGAGTAAGCAAGTGACAGCTTTCCTGGATCAGCAGCACTAAGGGATAGGTGGTGTACGGCACACACAGGCTCTAAAGGACACAGAGAGAGTCGGGAGCAGATGACGCAATTGAAAAATGTGTGTCAGTGAATGTACTGCTTGGCCTGATACAGGGCGAAGAGCTCTGCTGTAAATACTGAACAGTGTTCCAAAAGCTGATACCAAAAATCAGTGGTGTCAATGAAGAAGGCACACTCGACATCAGGGTCAGTCCAAGACCCAAGACACAAAGGTACTATTGTAATGTTCCGAACAAAGGTTGTGAAACTTATGGCAACAGAGCAAGGCTGGAGTAGTGTCCTTAGGAACTGAATGAAGGGCAAGGTGAACATGGACCTCAGCACGAATCCAAAGAGGTGAAGCGTTGACACCCATCAGTAAAGTGGCAGGTAGCGTGAAGTTAAGCTGCCAGAGAAAGAGCCGAAAGTGACTCCAGGAGGTAACAGAGAAGAGAGACACGTCCCACACCAGCGATCAAAGGCGTCATCGAAGAAGAAGGCACAGCGTAGGTGACCAGGCATGGCAGACAAAGGCATGCGTATCTGCAGAGGAGTATGTCACAGCAGTACGACAGTGTTAGTTCGGTAGCTTCTGCATACAGACTCTCAACCAGGCTATTGTAAAAGGCGCCATGGCCAAACAGATGCCATGATGGCGGAAAGTATTGAGACAATGTAAAAGGGACAAACATGCAGGCGCATAAATGAAACATCTATAGTCTGGTTTTGAACGGACAAGTGACCAGTACAAAGGGAGGAGGGTGGTCCAATCTGCTCCCCAGGAAGTACTGCTAAGAAAACACAGAACATTGAGGGCCGCATACAGAGAGCAGCCAGGTAACACGTCAGAGGACCAAGAAAGTTTCCTACCAAGTACGAACCCCAGGAATTTCGTAGTTTCAACATATGGAAGAGCAACAGGTGCAAGATGTAAATACATTGGAGGAAACCAACTGCAGCACCAGAAATTCATGCAAACGGTTTTGTCAGTTGAAAAGAGAAAGCCACTGTCGATGCTCCATGGCTAAAGACAATCAAGACATCACTGAAAACATGGCTCAAGGAGACAAGTCCATGGAGAACTCCAATAGATCACAAAATCGTCAATGAAAACAGAACCAGAGATGCATGGTCGGAGACAAGCCACAGTAGGGTTAACAGCAATAGCAAAGAGGACAACGCTCAGGACAGAACACTGAGGCACACCGTTTTCCTGGATAAAGGTGTCCAACAAGGCAGAACCCACATGTGCCTTGAAAACTCAGCGTTTTAAAAATTCCTGAAGGAAGTGGGGCATGAGGCCATGGAAGCCCCACGTGTAGAGAACACAGACGATACCAATACTCCAGCAAGTGTCATAGGATTTCTCCAAATCAAAAAATACGGCCACAGTCTGGTATTTCCACAGAAAACCATTCATGAGATGTGTTGACAAAGTGATGAGATGGTCAACTGCAGAACAGCACACTCAAAAGCAACACTGTGTTGTGGTTAGTAAATTAATATGAATCATACGTTCCATCACCTTGCAATCACAGCTGGTGAGAGAAATGGGGCAATAACTACACTCACGCTCATAAATTAAGGATAATGCTGATACATGGTGAAACAACACTCTGGTGGGTGGATTGCGGGTTTAAATCACCTCGGAGTATGACCTTGCGCTGCATTTGACCTGCGGTCGTCTGGCAGCAGTCCACACACACACAGAGGTGTGTCGGTGCATGTCAGAGTACAGTGCAGCGAGTAAGTGCGCAGACATCTTCAGCTGTGCTAATGGTGACTGTGTGTTGAAAATGGCTCAAAGAACACACATTGATGACGTTATAGGATGCAGAATACTAGGGCGACTGGAGGCTTGTCAAACACAGCAGGTAGTAACACGGGCCCTCCGTGTGCCACAAAGTGTAATCTCAAGATTATGGCAACGATTCCAGCAGACAAGAAACGTGTCCAGGCGCTACAGTACGGGACATCCACAGCGTACAACACCACAAGAATACCAGTATCTCACCATCCATGCCCGCAGAAGGCCACAGAGTACTGCAGGTAGCCTTGCTTGGGACCTTACTGCAGCCATTGGAACAGTTGTCTCCAGACACACAGTTTACAGACGACTGAACAGACATGGTTTATTCACCCGGAGACCTGCAAGGTTCATTCCACTGAGCCCTGGTCACAAGAGAGCCCATAAAGCCTGGTGTCAAGAACAAGTACATAGTCATTGAAACAGTGGTCCCAGGTCATGTTCACGGACGAATCCAGGTATAGTCTGAACAGTGATTCTCGCTGGGTTTTCATCTGGCGCAAACCAGAAACCAGATACCAACCCCTTAATGTCCTCGAAAGGGGCCTGTATGGAGGTCGTGGTTTGATGGTGTGGGGTGGGATTGTGATTGGTGCACGTAGACCCCTGCATGTCTTCGACAGAGGATCTGTAACAGGTTAGGTGTATCGGGACGTCATTTTGCACCAGTACGTCCGCGTTTTCAGGGGTGCAGTGGGTCCCACCTTCCTCCTGATAGACGATAATGCATGGCCCCACCGAGCTGTCATCATGGTGGAGTACCTTGAAACAATATCAGGCGAATGGAGTGGCCTGCCTGTTCTCCATACCGAATCCTCATCGAGCACGTCTGGGATGCTCTCGGTCGGTGTATCGCTGAATGTCTTCAAACCCCTAGGACAATTCAGGAGCTCCAACAGTCACTGGTGCACGAATGGGAGGCTATACCCCAGTAGCTGCTCGGCCACATCCAGAGTGTGCCAACCCGATGTGCAGTCTGTGTACGTGTGCATGGTGATCACATCCCATATTGATGTCGGGGTACATGCGCAGGAAACAGTGGCGTTTCGTAGCACATGTGTTTCGGGATGGTTTTCTTAACTTCTCAGCAATACTGTGGACCTACAGATCTGTGTCGAGTGTGTTCCCTATGTGCCTATGCTATTAGCGCCAGTTTTGTGTAGTGGCACATTGTGTGGCACCACATTCTGCAATTATCCATAATTTATGAGCATGAGTGTAGAAGGAAGGTGTTTGTCCTTACCAGGCTTAGGTATGGTTATGACAGTGGCTTCACGTCAGTCTAGGAAACATGCCCTCTGCCGAAGTGCGATTGAACATATGAAGGAGAAAGTGCTTGCCCTCAAAAGAGATTCTGCAACATCTGAATATGAATATCATCTGGGCGGGGATCGAGATGAAGCGAGAGCATGATCTAGCTCCCTAATAGTAAAGGCGGCAATGTAGCAGAGAAGAGAAGGGTATAACCCGAGACACCTCCACACAATTCCAATGGAGGAAGGCAGGGTGATACTGGGTGGAGCTCAAAATCTCGACAAAATAGCGGCCCAAGGTGGTGGAGATAGCAATACAGTCTGTTGTGACATGATCTGCTGCTGTCAGGCTCGAAATTGTGGAGACGATATTGGTCCCAGAGAGCTGTCAGAGGTAGGCCCACACGACGGAAAAGGGAGTGGAACTGTTACGAGGAGTTAGATTGTAAAAAAAAAAAAATTCACATGTTGGATTTTTATCTCATTATAAAAATGCAATTTTCTGAATAAAATGATATATATATATATATATATATATATATATATATATATATATATATATATACCTTCCCTACCCTCTGGCTCCTACCCTTGTAACCGCCCCAGGTGTATAACCTGTCCCATGCACCCTCCCAGAATCGCCTACTCCAGTCCTGTAACCCGGAAGGTGTACACGATCAAAGGCAGAGCCACGTGTGAAAGCACCCACGTGATCTACCAACTAACCTGCCTACTCTGTGAAGCTTTCTATGTGGGAATGACCAGCAACAAGCTGTCCATTCGCATGAATGGACACAGGCAGACAGTCTTTGTTGGTAATGAGGATCACCCTGTGGCTAAACATGCCTTGGTGCACGGCCAGCACATCTTGGCACAGTGTTACACCGTCCGGGTTATCTGGATACTTCCCACTAACACCAACCCGTCAGAACTCCGGAGGTGGGAACTTGCCCTTCAGTATATCCTCTCTTCTCGTTATCCGCCAGGCCTCAACCTCCGCTAATTTCAAGTTGCCGCCACTCATACCTCACCTGTCTTTCAACAATATCTTTGCCTCTTTACTTCCGCCTCGACTGACATCTCTGACCAAACTCTTTGCCTTTACAAATGTCTGCTTGTGTCTGTATGTGCGGATGGATATGTGTGTGTGCGAGTGTATACCTGTCCTTTTTTCCCCCTAAGGTAAGTCTTTCCACTCCTGGGATTGGAATGACTCCTTACCCTCTCCCTTAAAACCCACATCCTTTCGTCTTTCCCTCTCCTTCCCTCTTTCCTGATGAAGCAACTGTTTGTTGCAAAAGCTTGAATTTTGTATGTATGTTTGTATTTGTTTGTGTGTCTATCGACCTGCCAGCGCTTTTGTTTGGTAAGTCTCATCATCTATGTTTTTAGATATATTTTTCCCACATGGAATGTTTCCCTCTATTTAAAAAAAAAAAAAAAAAAAAAAAAAAAAAATATATATATATATATATATATATATATATATATATATATATATATATATATATATATATATCACTTATAAACTCACATGGGAAGTATTTTATTTTGTTTTTTTAAATATAATCTACACTGGTTGCAAATGTTAAAATTTTTAAGTGCACTACTTCAAGATCTAATAAAATCGGTAATTTTTTATATAGAAGGCTGTGGATTGCTGTGTTATATAGGTTAAATTACATGTTTGTATCGTTTCACAGTATAAACATGCATAGTATGTTGAAGTGCTAACTAAATTGGTAAATCTCTCAAAAAGTAAAGTATGATGCCAAAACAAATAATACCGAGGATTTGTTGAAAATGGAGCAGGCAGTATGGGCTACCTTCTTCCAGTGACTGTCAACTGATGGAAAACCAGTACACCACCTTTGCCCTCCTGGACCTGATTCACGGTGCAATTACTGCAATACCCAGAACTCAAGCAGTTCACACAGCCATAAACATTCCATCCCAGCAGCAGCCATGGATGTCATAAAACCTATTTACAGAGACCTGGCAAATCCTGAATTACTGAAGAAGTGTCTGCATGGTCAGACTCAAAATCCCAATGTGTCATTCAATAATCTTATATGGACTCGCTTACCAAAAAACTTTTTTGTTGGAATGAAGACACTAAAGTTGGGAGGGGAGGGGGGGGGGGATCAGTGATGCTGTTAGTGCTTTTAATGATAGCAACATTGGTAAGGTGAAAGTGCTACAGCATGTGGGAATTAATCTTGGAGCAAACTGCATCAGAGATCTTAAACGGATGGACAAGGTTCGCTTTGATAAAGCAGAGTATGCAGCACAATTGGCCACTAAGGAGTCCAGAAAGAAGAAGAAAACGATCAAGAGGATGATATACAGTATGGTGCAGGGTGTTTCTGAGTGACTAAAAATAAAAAATAAAGCATAGTTTAAGTGAGTTACAGTCTTTCAAAACTTTAGAACCCATGCCTGAAAATTTTCATTTTCTGCTGCATTTTCCCCTAAATCTCAGAAACCACTTCCAGTAGACTATTCGACTTTTCAGGGAGTAATAACATACATATCCTGTGTCTGCTGAACTAAAAGAACGTAATGTTATGTATAATTAAAAATATTTAGGATAATGTACAAAAAAAAGTACACAAAACTTTAACTGTGTAATTAAAAATTGTATTTCCAAAAGCAGTGGCTGAAATGCAATTACAGTACTTCAGTAGACTCAGAACATACAGTTTAATGTCCTGTACAAGTTTCATGTCAATGGCTACAGTGGTTCCTGAGATACAGGGAAGCCAAGTCACTAAATTTAATGTTATTGGGATAGGGTGTTCCAACGCCCCTTAAAAGAAGTGAAGGAAATCCGGCTGGTTTTTTTCACTACCTCGAAGAACACAATGACACTGTGCACGCAACTATTTATACACACAGCTAAAAATGTGGAGAGCACATCTCCACATGCAAATTGCATCGCGTGCGCCTCGGTCCATCAAGGGACTGGGACACGGCACGGTACAGACGAAGTGCGAGGAATGGAATATTCTGCAGCAGTAAGGATAACATTTGTAAGATATTCTAACTGGACATCACAAATGTGGAAATGTTGTTCATCGAAGGTTGCCAGGGAGGACTGAAGCCTCCAGTCGGCCTTAGAAAGCTGCCATTTGGGTGTGCACCTAGATGGGGTAGGAGTCAGAAAATGGATAGCACATGGGATATGGTCGCTCAAGAACATGTCAGAGAGAATGGACCACTTGAGATGATAGGCAAGCTGGGCCGTGCAGAAGGAGAGGTCCAAATGGGAGTAGGTGTGATTGGAGTCTGAAAGGAACGTGGGTGCTCCCGTGTTAAGACAGATGAGGTTAAGTTTATTGAGAAGGTCAGCCAAGAGGGCACCCCTCTGACAGGTTCTGGGAGACCCCCAAAGGGGATGGTGTGCATTAAAGTCACCGAGCAGCAGAAAGGGGTGAGGGAGTTGTCCAATAAGCTGGAGGAAGTCTGCCCTGGTGACGCCAAATGACAGAGAGATGTAAACGGTACAAAAAGAAAGATGAAGTGAGGAAGGAAAATGCGGTCTGCAACAGCTTGAAGCTGGCTAATCAGGAAGATAGGTTGACTATGAATGTTATACCGGATGAGCAGCATGGCTCCCCAACGAGATGGAATGCCATCCTCGGGAGGAAGGTCAAAGCGGACCGGGAAGAAATGCAAGAGAGCTCAAAGCGGTTGTGAGGATGCTATTTTGTTTCCCAGAGGCAGAGAACAAGCAGACGCTGCAATTCCAAGAGCAGCTGTAATTCCTTTTTGTTCGATTGAAGGCCGTGAACATTCCACTGGAGGAGATTCATGATGAGAAAAAGGGAGGAGGGAAAAAAATGAAAGGGTGTCACCTCGGCGGCTGTTGAGTGCCAGCCTGCGAAGACTCACTGCTAAAGGGCAGAGGCTGGAGGATTCTGCTCCATGAGACATTGTCATTCTCCTACAGTCAGTCTGCAGAGTCCAGGCCAGAAAAATGCTTGGTGGTGTGCACCAGCGACATGGAGGTCGGCTGGGCAAGAGTATCACGTGGCAACACCGTCGAAGAGGTTCTCTAAGTCAGCTAAGGAGAAGACAATTTGCCTTTGTTTGATTTCTTGGCAGCTATCTGACTGGCAGACGAAGAGTAAGATATTTGTTGCCTGGAAAGACGTAAGAAGTCTTTGTGGGAGTATTCATTCTGTCCTTTCTGGCCTGCCGGTTGCATAGCAAGTGACTTCACACCGTGAGGCGAAAGTTTGGTGGCTTGTTGCACAGCTGGAGGAGGAGATGAGGATGCTACTGTGGCACTGGGCAATTTTACAACAGCAGTGCTGAATTTGAGGTCGCGCGTCTGTGTAGCCATGTCCTTCGTAGAGCAAGATGTAACAAGAACAGTACTGTAGGAGTCGGATGGCAGAATGCAGGGTTTCCGCTTAGCCAACAACTTGGGAGTGACTGGGTAAGGCACTTTTCCCTTCACTCAGTCTCTTGGACCGCCCGCTGTTTAAGATGCACGGGACACTCTCGGGAGGAGGCAGCACAGTCGCATTGCAATTGATACAACACGGAAAAGGAGGCAGACAATCACCCTCGCATGCATCCATACCACAGGTTACACATTTGGCTGAGTGTCAATAGGACATTCGAGTGTGATTGTAACGATGACACTGGTACCAGCAAATTGGGTTCGGAATATACAGCCGGGCTGTGATAACTTCATAGCCTACTCTGATCTTTGACGGAAGCACCACTCTATCAACAGTGAGAAAAAGTGTGCATGTGGGCACTAAGGATACATCCAACTTTTTCATCAGCCGACGGACTGCATTAACACCCTGATCAGAGAGGTACTTTTGGATTTCTGCCTCAGTCAAGACCATCGTTCAGCTTAGTGTAAATGACACCATGGTCAGAATTCAGCATTCAATGGGCCTCAACACAAACAGGATAGCCGTGGAGGATTGAAGCTCCAAGCACTTGTTGTGCTTGAAAATCAGAAGTGTCTTTGCGTAAATGAGAGCACGATTTCACAAGGCTGGCAATTGCATCAACATCTTTCTGAGTTATAAACGGATTTGCTGTAGCAAACAACTGACCGTCTTCAGTATGTCAAACCAAGAGGAACTGTGGTGCCGAAGTCTGTCAGAACGCACAATGGACATGAATGGTTGTAGGTGATCAGACAGGATGCTTATGTACATCTCACCTGTCAGAGTTGTATCTAGACATATCAGGGGTCCCATATCACTCCAGCTGCACATGTCCCACACCATTACAGAGCCTCCTACAGCTTGAACATCCCCCAGCTGAAATGCAGGGTCCATGGATTCATGAGGTTGTCTCCATACCCGTTGTAATGGATCTGGGAGATGTTATTTTTTTTTACTGTATTTGTCGATACTGAATTGAAAATGTTTTCTTATATTTTTGTCAGAATTTATTATAATTTGTCTTATTATATGTTAATTTACTTCTGTTTTTGAGAGTAAAAGCATATTGATTACTATTAGAAAATGTATCGAAGAATAGCAAAGAAACTGATTGTGTAAAATATCTTTGACGTTGGAGTAGTCTTTGACTATAGTCAGTCCGAGTCGGAAGCTAACTCTTGGTGTGTGTTGACGGAAGAACAATGTGAAGGTCGCAGTCATAAACAATTTTGAATTATGTTACTATTATTTTTGTATTAACTAAAAAGAAGAAACTGCATTTGAAGAAACTGTATTTGAAACACCAAAATGAGAGAAACACGCTGAACCACGTCATATTCTGCAGCCGACAACGATGCATTGTGGAATCATACTTAGACAACTGAAGCCAAGACTTATATTTGCTTGCAAACGTCTAATGGAAAAGGTACTGTCACGAAATATGGCAAATTTAAGTTTATAAAAAATAGTGACCACATTTTTCAACTTGTGTAATAGCCGGGATGCCATATTTCACCGTACACATCCATCCACTCAATACAATTTGAAGCGACACTCGTCTGACCAGGCAACATGTCTCCAGTCATCAACAGTCCAATGTCAGTGTTGACTGGCCCAGGTGAGGTATAAAGATTTGTGTCATGCAGCCATCAAGGGTACACAAGCGGGCCTTCGGCTCTAAAAGTCCATATTGATGATGTTTCATTGATTGGTTCGCACGCTGACACTCGTTGACGGCCCAGCATTTAAATCTGCAGCAATTTGTGGAAGGGTTGCTCTTCTGTCACATTGAATGATTCCCTTCAGTCATTGTTGGTCCCATTCTTGCAGGATCTTTTTCCGGCCACAGCGATGTCGGAGATTTGATGTTGTACCGATTTGAGTTGGTACATTTGAAAACACGGTGGATGGAGGTCAGAGTAACGAAATGGAGGGTCCTGTTAATGGCTAGTAGCTCCTCTGTGAACACACTACATGATCCCAGTAAATGGGTTTCCATGCCAATAGGAGATGTAAAGTGTATACCACATTATCCATCATTTTAGAACCTTCAGTGTAGAAGATGGTAGCACCCTGGTACTCTTCAAGGATTGAACTTACAAGACTCTGGAATATCATAGGGGTGGCAGAAACCTTAGGACCCTGGAACAGGTCGGTCCTAATCTGTGGTTGAGGGGTGCAGGAGGAAATACACAGGGCAATTTCCAAGGAGTGGAAATGGAGATCCTGACAGAGGGAAGCAAGACACATTCTAACTGGCAATCCCACCTGTGAATGGATATCAGGAGGGAGACATCCCTTGTTTGTAAAGAGGATGGGATACACGGGATGGTCAGGAAATCGTCAAATGGTGATTGCATAAGAAACCAAGAGTTGGCTCCGTCATATTTTTAAAGGGGGAATCCCCATTTCTGTGAGGAGTCTGTTGACAGGACTAGTGCAAAAGGCACTAGCGATCAGATGCATTCCATAATGATGAACAGGATCAAGTAGTCTCAGAGTGGACGGAGCCACTGAGCCATAAACCTGACAACTGTTATCTAGTCTGGACAAAACCAGATTGTGATAAATGTAGACAAGAGTAGCATGGTCTGTACCGCAAGATGTTTGGGGCAGAAGGTGGAGAGCATGAAATTTCCACATGCAGGTAGTCTTCAAGTGGCGAACATGGGGCAGCCTTGTCAGCTTTTTACCAAAAAGAACGCCCAAGAAACAGGAATGTGCTATAACATCTAGGTGCTAGTTGCCTAAATAAAGTTCTGGATTGGGGAGTACAGTGGGTAGATGGCAAAAATGCTTAACATGGTGGGAGAAAACTGGAAGCCATGGGAAAGGGCCCACACGGAGGCCCAAAGGATTGCATCTTGGCACTGGCGTTCAGAAGATGCTACCAAGTGGGAGCTGCACCAGATGCAAAAATCACTTACGTACAACGCCAGGGTACCCAAGGGCCCAACAGAGGTTACAAGCCCATTGATGGCTATGTGACACCTAACACAGAACCCTGTGGGGCACCATTCTCTTGGATCGAGGAGTTGAGCGAAGCGCCAACTCTAATCCAGAGGTGCTGGTGGGATAAAAACTCACAGATAAAAATCGGAAAGCCGCCACGAATGCTCCAATCATGGAGGTTAACTAAAATGTGATGGCGCCAAGCTGTGTTATATGCCTTATATAGGTCAAAGAAGACTGTGACAAGGTGTTGGCAATTAGTAAAAACCTGTCGGATTGCTATTTCCCCTCTGAGTTAATGATCAGTTGTACATTGTCCTTCCTGGAAGCCAAACCGATACATGGACAAAAGGGCCCCAGGATTCGAGTACCCAACTTAATCTGAAGCTAACCATCCTCTCCAGCAGTTTACAAAGTACGCTGGTCAGGATAATTGGTCAGTAGCTGTCAAGAGACGATGCATTCTTCCCAGGCTGAAGGACAGGGAAAACTATAGTCTCCCCATGGCAAAAGGACAGCAACCATGAGCCAAATGTGGTTGAAGACCCTGAGAAGATTTTTCCTCTGGGTAATGTTCAAGTGCTGGATCTCTAGTTGTGGGTGGAATCCAGGCCTGGTGCCCTGTCATATGAAGAGATAAGAGCCTGCAAGAATTCCCATTCAGTGAAGGGTTCATTATAGGCTTTAGCTTGGTGGGGGCTGAAACAGAGGGGGGTTCTCCAACTCATCATTTCTGCTGGAGAAGGGTAGCAGGGTAGGAAGAGGAGGCTGGAGCTGCCGCAAAGTGTGTCGTGAGGTGTTCTACAAGGACCAATGGATCAGTACACAGAGCACCCACTAGGATAAGATCCTGGGCACTGATTGTTGCTGATGGCCCAGAAGGCTATGGAACTTGGGCCAAACCTGCGATGAAGAGGCATACATCCCCAGGGAGGAAACATAGTGATCCCAGCATTCCATTTTATTCTACTTCATAAGGTCGTGTGCCTTAGCATGGAGATGCTTAAAAGCAATAAAGCTGGTCTGCGAAGTGTGTTGTTTAAATCACGACAGCGCCTGTTGGTAGTCACGGATAACGTCTGCTACATCCTTCACTCACCATGATACCAGTTGACGACGAGGGGGATCTGTGGATAGGGGGATAGCTGTGCCAACGGCATGAAGAACAGTGTCAGAGACAACTGCATCAATGCAATCCGAGAGAGAGGTGTCAAAGTGCACAGCAGGTGTATATAAAGGCAAATTGGCCCTGTGGCATGCCCAAAATGGGGCCTGTCTGCCTGGAAGCAGTAGGGGAACAATAAAATTACTGGAAAATGGTCATTGTCAGAAAGTTCATCATAGAGTGATCAACGAAGTGAAACCACGAGAGCAGGGGAGGAGATCATGAAATTGATAGTATAAAAGGTGCCATGACTTGCATTGAAGTGGGTAGGAGGACTGCCATTAAGGAGACACAAACCAATGTCTGTAATAAAATGGCCAATCAGGATACACCGACCTGTTGAAGTGGCACTCCCC
This sequence comes from Schistocerca serialis cubense, assembly GCF_023864345.2. Classification (NCBI taxonomy): domain Eukaryota; kingdom Metazoa; phylum Arthropoda; class Insecta; order Orthoptera; family Acrididae; genus Schistocerca; species Schistocerca serialis. Next base: position 640,080,974 of record NC_064638.1, read on the forward strand.
ACAGGAGGTAGTGTGCATTAAAGTCCCTTAGGATGAGGAGATAAGGAACAGGAGTTGCTGTAGTAAGGCAGGCAATTCAACATCAGAAAGTGGCCTATGTGGAGGGCGGTAGACATTGCAAATGGTCCAGAATGAGATTTTCACTCTGCAGCGGAGTGTGCGCTGATATGAAACTTCCTGGCAGATTAAAACTGTGTGCCCGACCGAGACTCGAACTCGGGACCTTTGCCTTTCACGGGCAAGTGCTCTACCATCTGAGCTACCGAAGCACGACTCACGCCCGGTCCTCACAGCCTTACTTCTGCCAGTATCTCATCTCCTACCTTCCAAACTTTACAGAAGCTCTCCTGCAAACCTTGCAGGACTAGCACTCCTGAAAGAAAGGATATTGCGGAGAGATGGCTTAGCCACAGCCTGGGGGATGTTTCCAGAATGAGATTTTCACTCTGCAGCGGAGTGTGCGCTGATATGAAACTTCCTGGCAGATTAAAACTGTGTGCCCGACCGAGACTCGAACTCGGGACCTTTGCCTTTCGCGGGCAAGTGCTCTACCATCTGAGCTACCGAAGCACGACTCACGCCCGGTCCTCACAGCCTTACTTCTGCCAGTATCTCGTCTCCTACCTTCCAAACTTCACAGAAGCTCTCCTGCGAACCTTGCAGGACTAGCACTCGTCGTGCAGAGTGAAAATCTCATTCTGGAAACATCCCCCAGGCTGTGGCTAAGCCATGTCTCCGCAATATCCTTTCTTTCAGGAGTGCTAGTCCTGCAAGGTTCGCAGGAGAGCTTCTGTAAAGTTTGGAAGGTAGGAGACAAGATACTGGCAGAAGTAAGGCTGTGAGGACCGGGCGTGAGTCGTGCTTCGGTAGCTCAGATGGTAGAGCACTTGCCCGCGAAAGGCAAAGGTCCCGAGTTCGAGTCTCGGTCGGGCACACAGTTTTAATCTGCCAGGAAATTTCATTGCAAATGGTGATTGCTGGAGTCGTTCACACTTGTACTGCTATTGCTTCCAGGTTGGTACAAAGGAGGATCCAGTCACCAATGGCATTGGTCCAAACCAAAGTGCGGGCCACTCCAGATGCTTTCTTGGGGCTGGCACAGTTCCGACAGAACGCCCAATACCCACGAAATGTTGGAGAGTGGTCGTCACAGAAGTGTGTTTCTTGATGAGCAAGACATAACGCTGAATAACAGGAAACAAGTTGTTGTATTTCCAGAAGGTGACAATAATATTTGTTGCAGTTCCACAAGATCGTCATGTGGAGAGAGTCAAGGTTAGACATTAAGAAACCAAGCGGAGGTCGTGTCACTGTGTCAATGGTCATCGCTTAAGAGGATGGGGTGACATCCATAAAAACAGAGGCTGATTCAGAGTAAGGAGTGGGCAAATCCCTCCAATATGCCAAGAAGTTTCATCCTTGGACCTGCACTGTTTCTTTTCTTCTCCTTCTTCTTCTTCTCCTCCTCCCCTCCTACCTCAGAGGGAGGGACGAGGGGTGGGGGTGGGGGTGGGGGGGAAAGGAAGGGGGGCAGGGTGGGGGTAAGGAGGAGGGGGGAGTACGCAAAGGTAGATGAGAGACTCACAGTATAAGGTCTATCAAACTTCTTCGGGCCTCAAAGTAGCTGAGACACTGAAGGATCTTTATTTCCTGGATTCTTTTTTTCTTTGTGAACACTGGACACTCCAGGGAGTGGGGAGAATGTAGACCAGATCAGTTTACACCGACAGTCAGTGGATTGCAAGGGCTCCCCACATGAAGAGGGTGGCCACAGTCATCACAGATGGGAGTGGCATCGCATTGCAAGGACATGTGGCCGGACTTGAGCCAACAAAAGCAATGCCTGGGAAGTGGAACGAATCATTTGACTTCGCATCTGTATACCATCACCTTAACTTTCTCAGGCAGGGTATCCCTCTCAAATACCAGGATGAAAACACCAGTGTCTACATGATTGTCCTTAGGGCCTCTCTGGACACGCCGGACAAAATTAATGCCACATTATTCCACATCAGCCCCAAGTTCATCGTCAGACTGGAGGAAAAGTCCCTATGGAAAATTACACCTTGTGTCATACTGAGAGACTTGTGAGGAGTGACATTCACTGGGATGTCTCCTAAATGCTCACAGACACGGAGGGAGGCTGAGTGGCTGGCAGAAGTTGTCTTTACAAGGAAGGAGCCAGATCTCATCTTGGTTAAGGACTCAACTTCACAGAAATTGTCTTCAATGTGTTCCACAAAAACGGGGTTTCACCCCACGCTGGTGGGTTTGGCTCTCCTCCCAGGGGGTAGCCTAGGGGGATAAGACTGGGAAGGCTGAAACAGGAGCTGAGACAGAACTGTTCCTAGGAAGAGAGGCTGCCGCAGAAGAGCACCCTGAGAGTTTAACATGTTTAACGTGCCAAATGTCCACCCTGGTACCACCTACTCTGATCAGGGACTCACCTTTTCAACGCCACCCAGCCACAGCTACAGCCGCCTGACACAACGGTTGTTGCCAGAAGTTCCGATACCCCAAAAAAACAGGCAACCACCCCCAGGATTTCACAAGGCATTCTAGTGGAGGTACCAGCAGTGTGATCACAGTGATGTCAGGGGTCTCAGCCAGATGGTACACAACAGCCCCACCACACGGACTGACTACCGAGCTAGTGGCCTAACAAGGAGGCAAAAGGGCTATGGTGGGGAGGGAGGGGAAGGGGGAAATGGAGAGGGAGAGGGGGATGGGGAGGAGAGGAACCCATGCCAAAGAAGTTAGGGAAGGAGTTCTTCCTGATCTGGCTCATACTACAGATGTCAAATTTAGAGATGGAGATCAAACCCTTAAGGTTTATCAAAAAAGAAAAGCCCAAAAGAGGAGAAAAAGCGTGCAGACCAAAACCGCAAGGAGGATAGCTGGCCAACACAAGTAAGTACACCAAGAGAGGGAAAGAGGGGCAAAGGGAAAGGAATAAGGACAGGGAGAGAGAAGGATAAGCAGCCCAGAAAAGAAGAAAGGCTGCAATAGCTCAAGAATACGTGTGTGCCACACACGTACCCACAAAAAAGCTGTGGTCCCACTGAGGGGGGGGGGGGGGGGGGGCAAATCACTGTGGTGTGGAATGTGTCTTGACAGCATGATGTGGAACGTGTCTTGACAACATGATATCCATGGGAAGAAACATTGGACTTACTGACAACCAGTCTTCTCATGTAGTTCATCTTTCGCTCCCTTTTTTGCTCCCTCTCCCTTCCATATCATACCCTGGCTGCAAAATGCAGCTTCTGACACGCCAATGCACAATGAAAAGTCAATGCTAACCCACTCACACAATGTAGGTTACTGATCACTTGTACGTAAGTTCCCCAATCATACTTTAATCATCAATGGAGGCTCTAATCATCCAAAAATAAATTGGGAAAAATACAGTTTTATTAGTGGTGGGACAGCCTGTGAAACATTACTATATGCATTCTCTGACAACTACCAAGAACAGATGGTTCGGAACCCCACTTACGACAGAAATATATTGGATCTAATGGCAACAAATAGACCCGACTTCTTTGACTATTTCCACATCGAAAAAGGTTTCAGTGGCCGTAATGTGGTTGTGACAATAATGATTAATAAAGTACAAAGGACAACTAAAACAAGCAGAAAGATATATATGTTCAGCAAAATAGATAAAAAATCAGTAGTGACATATCTCAGCGAGGAACTTGGAACTTTCAGCACACAGCAGGAGCATGTAGAAGAACTATGGCAAAAGTTTAAAACTAGATGCTGAATGAAATGTATTTGGCTGTCAAGAGACCAAGCCTTCAGTGCCTACTGTACCAGAATATTGTCAAATAATCTTTCACAAAACCCGAAGAAATTCTGGTCATATGTAAAGGATGTTAGTGGCACCAAAGTTAGTGTCCCGACTCTAGCATATGAGACAGAAATTGAAATTGAGGGCAGCAGAGCAAAAGCTGAAATGCTTAATGCCATTTTCAAATGTTCCATTACAATTGAAAACATAGGATAACTGCCCCAATTTTACCCTCATACCACTGGAAAGACGAGCAAAATCACTATTAGTGTCAATAGTGTTGAGAAACAGCTGAAATCGTTAAAATTAAACAAAACTCCAGGGCGCCATAGAATTCCCATCAGATTCTATACTGAATTTGCGGCTGCATTAGCACCTCTTCTAACTATAATCTGTCGTACATCCCTCAAACAAAAAACTGTGCCTAGTAGTTGGAAGAAAGCACAGGTTACATCCATCTACAAGAAGGGACGTAGAAGTGATCCACAAAACTATCATCCAATATCTTTGACACAGATTTGTTGTAGACTCTTAGAACACATTCTGAGCCCAAACATTTATTGTCGTAGTTCAATTGCAAGGGGAATCAAATTACTTCTGTGACTGGATTGAGGACTTTTCGTTATCTTGGATGAAGAGTCATCATCAGATGTATACGTAACTTTGGGTGTGACCCAGAAAAGTGTGTTGGAATCCCTTGCTGTTCATCTTGCATATTAATCACCTTGCAGACAATATTAATAGTAACCTCAGGCTTTTTGCAGATGAGGCAGGTATCTACAGTGGAGTACTGTTCAGAAGACTTGTTAAGACATCAAAGTGGTGCAAAGACTGGCAACTTGCTTTAAATGATCAGAAATGTAAAATTGTGCACATCCCGTGACTGCAATATCAATGAGTTGCAGCTGAAATCAGCCAATGCATACAAATACCTGGGTGAAACACTTTGCAGAGATGTGAAATGGAATGATAACATAGACCCACTTGTGGGTAAAGCAGATGGTAGACTTTGGTTCACTGCTAGAATACTGGGGCAGTGGAATCAGTCTACAAAGGATATTCCTTACAAATCACTTGTGTGATCCATTCTAGAATATTGCTCAATTGTGTGGGATCTGTACAAAATAGGACTAGCTGGCACTATTGAAAATATACAGAGGAGGGCAGCATGAATGGTCACCGTTTTGTTTGAATCATGGGAAAGTGTCACAGAGATACTGAAAGATCTGAAGTGGCACACTCTTGAAGATAGATTTAACTGTGCCTAGAAAGTCTACTAACATAGTTTCAAGAACTGGCTTTAAATGATGGTTCTACGAATACACTAATCTCCTACATATTGCTCACATACGGGTCGTGAGGACGAGAGTAGAATAATTACAACATGCATAGACGCATTCAAACAATCATCCTCCCCGCACTCCGTACATGAATGGAATGGGAAGAAACCCTAATAACGTACTCTGCCACACACTTCACAGTGATTTGCAGAGTATAGATGGAGATGTCAGTGCATTACTAGGGTTTATGTTGTAACTGGAATGCATGTCTGAAAAATTTTTCCTGCCGGCACACTCAAAAATTTCTGTGCTGGTAGGTTCACCTATGAGCTGCAACTTCTGGAAATTAAATCTACCGACACAAAAGAAAAGCAGGGGATTTTACTTCCTCTCAATAATTCCACAAGAGACTTAAAACTCTTTTAAAAACACTCAGTTTAAAAGACTTTGACAATAGCTTCAGTATTCAGAGGAGTTAATTTTGTTTGGATCTCAACAGACATTTTGATGCAGTCTACCCTTCTTTATTTTGTAATGCTATGCCTTTCATGTCTACAAGCTTGATGCAATAAATATCTTCAGTAGTCAGTCATATTTCACCTTATACCATTCATCTAGAATATGAAATTAGCAAGTCCAGTTATCTTACGATATGTCTCATCAAATTGTTGTTTCTTCCACTACAGGATGTTTTCTTTCTTTGCTGTTCTACACACAACCTTTTCATTACAGAATTGTATTTCAATGCTAATTTACAATATTTGTTTGACAGTTGGAAGCAGTCAGGCATCAACCAACTATTTGTTTATTTTTTTCAACTGTGGACCCAGATTCAAAGAAAATCATTTTAAATAGGAATTTTTTCTATAGTGCAACTTTTCTCAGGCTGTCATATTTTACCCTTATATGTAGGCAAACAAGCTGAAAAAAAATTCATTTTTAGTCATGGATCAATTCTTGTGGTCTTTGGGCAACATACTGGTTTAATGCAGATCTCCACAGTAGTGTACTAAGCTTTCATAAAATATTTCATTCATTACTTTTACTATGACCTTTGAACAAGCTTGCTGTACAAAATCTTGTTGTTTATCAGTTCAGCTGTCTTTCATAACACTTATTTTTTATTCATCTATATTCTAGATGAGTTCTTCACTAAGTATCCAATTCCTCCCATTTAAAGGTTCTCCAGCACATTTCTTACCATGCTCCACAGAGGACATGTCCCCAGTAAAAGATCAATAACAGCCAGTTTTCTTCCATTCTGGAGCTTTCTTAGAATTTATGCAGATATATTAATATGAAAATTGAAGAGCCACAGTGATTGTTTCAATATGGTCCAATCTTTCTTGACTTTGCACTTTTATTACTGCCCTTGATTACCTCTATGTACTACAATCAGTCATCTAATACAACATCACAACCTGTGGTGACAAAAGTCATGGGATACCTCCTTATATCCTGTCGAACCTCCTTTTGTTCAGTATAGTGCAGCAACTTGACATAGTACGGACTCAATAAGTCGTCAGAAGTCCCTTGCAGAAATACTGAGCCATGCTGCCTTTACAGCCATACGTAATTATGAAAGTGTTTCAGTGCAGCATTTCGTACACGAATCAACCTCTTGAATATGTACCGTAGATGGTTGGATTCATATCGAGCAATTTGGGTGGCCAAATAATTCACTCGAACTGTCCAGAAGTTCTTCAAACCAACTGCGAAAAATTGTGAAACTGTGATGTGGGACATTGTCATTTGTAAAAATTCCATCATTATTTGGTAATACAAAGCCAACGAATAGCTGCAAATGGTCTCCAAGTAGCCGAATACAACTACTTCCAGCCAATGATCAGTTCAATCAGACCAGATGATCCAGTCAATTCCAAGCAAACACAGCCCACACCATTATGGTGTCACCACCAGCTTGCACAGTGCCTTGTTGACATTTGGGTCCATGGCTTTGTGAGGTCTGTGCCACACTTGAACCCTACCATCAGCTCTTACCAACTGAAATCTGGAATCAGCTGACCAGGATAGGGTTTTCCAGTCATCTAGGGTCCAACTGATATGGTCACAAGCCCAGGAGAGGCGCTGAAGGCAAGTTTATGGTGTCGGTAAAGGCACTCGTGTTTGTCGTCTGCTGCCATAGCCCACTAATGCCAAATTTCGCTGTGCTCTCATAAAAGATACATTCATCCTACATTGATTTCTGCAGTTTCACGCAATGCTGCTTGTCTGTTAACACTGATAACTCTATGCAAACGTCACTTCTCTGGATAATTAACTGAAGGCCATCGGCCCCTACATTGTACACCTGGATGTAGAATGGTCTCTCCTGGGCCAGGAACTGAAATTCTTCCAAATGGAATTGGCATCCATTTAAGTTTCACTGCAATACAGAAGTCCCTGTGGGAGCCACTGATTAGCAAATGTAGTGCTTGTCCTTCTCTCTTTGCAGTGGTGATTTACCCGAGAGATAAGAGGGAACACTAGATGGTGTCCTGCTCTGGTTCCAATATATATTAGTATCCTGGACCATTAAATCACATAGGGAAAGGTAACTTTCAAATTACATTTTTTACTTAAGTGACTCCTTCATCAGTATTTTTTCTGATGCTTTACAGTGTCTTGATGCATATCGCCACTGCAGATTTACTAAAGTTAAGAATGTAGTACAGCTGCACTACAAAAAGAGGTACTCTCCAAATTGTTTTGGTTTCCAGAGGTCAGTGGCTTGGTTGACATAGCAGTTTCTCCAAGTACTGTTCTATTAAACTGTCTCTTAGTGGATTTTGCAGAGCTAGAGGAATTCTCATGCCTTTTCGGATGTGGAAGAATGTAACCTTCTTGAAAGACCCTTCTCCACATTTAAAGATAATACATGCATTCTGACACTCTAGCCGTGCCCTATTATACTAAATAGTTTTCTACTGAGAAAACATTGACCTTAAGGGCTACCTTCCAAAGTTCTACTGACTAGTTGTTTTTACTACAATGGGTCACTAAAACTCTAGAAAGATAATTAAGTGGCATTCTGTTCTCTTGAGCAAGTAGAGTTATAAAAGTCAACCCAGGCAGTGTCTGATCGATCTTGGTAAGCCTAATACAAATGAAGTGTGGCAGGTTCCCAGAGTTGCCAGCTAATTATTATTTAGTCTCAACAGCACTCTTTACGAGCATGTAGCAAACCTCAAGATTTGCACCATTCTCACGACACAGGCAGCAAAGCCAAAATACCCATTCCGTATGAAAATCAGCACTGCACTATTCCATCACATAGAGCTCCTTGCTCAGAATTTCTACATCTACATACATACTTCACAAGCCATTGTACGGTATGTGGCGGAGGATACCCTGTACCACAATTAGTCATGTCCTTTCCTGTTCCACTCGCAAAAAGAGCGAGGGAAAAATGACTATCTATATGCTTCCATATGAGCCCTAATTCTCGTATCTTATCTTCGTCGTCCTTATGCACAATATATGTTGGCAGCAGTAGAATTGTTCAACAGTCAGCTTCAAATGCAGGTTCTCTAAATTTTCTCAATACTGTTTCATGAAAAGAATATCATCTTCCCTCCAGGGATTCCCATTGGAGTTCCCGAAGCACCTTCGTAACATTGTGTGTTGTTTGAATCTACTGGTAACAGACCCAGCAGTATGCCTCTGAATTGCTTCGATGTCTTCCCTCAGTCCGACCCAGTATGGATCCCAAACACTCAAGCAGTACTCAAGAATAGGTCGCACCAGCATTCTGTATGCCTTCTCCTTTACAGGTGAACCACTCTTTCCTAAAATTCTCCCAATAAACCAAATTGACCATTCGCCTTCCCTATCACAAACGTCATATGCTCATTCCATTTCGTATCGCTTTACAACATTATGCTCACATATTTAAATGACATGACTGTGTCAAGCAAGACACTAATAATGCAGTATCCAAGCATCATGTTGTTGTTCCCCCCCCCCCCCCCCCCTACTCACCCGCATCAACTTACATTTTTCTCCCGCTGCCACTCACCACACCAACTAGAAATTTTGTTTTGGTCATCTTGTATCAACCTACAGTCACTTTCCTTCAGCACCTCCCTGTACACCACATCATCAGTGAAGAACTGCAGATTGCTGCCCACACGGTATGCCAGATCATTCACGTATACAGAAAATACGAGAGCGGTTTGAAAAGTTCTTCTGGGAATCACCACAAGAGGTCTGCACTAGCACAACAAGTTGTTCACGTGATATTCACTGGGCTGTTGCCTGTAAACACGTGCCACATCAGTGCTCTTGGAAGAGAGCTGTGGCGGTAACATGGCTCTGTTGTTGTTCCTACATAGTGATTTGCGAAGATGGAAAAAATGAAGATTCGAGCAGTGATTAAGTACTTCATAAAGAATAGTATGAAGCAAAGGACATTTATGCCAATTTCCAGAATACACTGGGGTCTCTGCTTCTTCATATTCAACTGTTGCCAAGTGGACAAATGAATTTAAATTTAGTCGGGAGAGCTTAGATGATGATCTGTCATTGCAGAAATGCACAAAATGGTCATGGACGATCATCGATTGAAAGTGCGTGAAACTGCTCACACTAGTCAGATGTCATCTGCAAGGGTATATCACATTTTAACTGAAGAATACGAAATGAAAATATTTTCTGCAATATGGGTGCTGCGACTCTTGACGCTGATCAAAAACACACGAGAACAGAACAATGTTTGGCCCATTTTAGGGGAAATGAACAAGATTTTTTTGCGTCGGTTTGTGACCATAGATGAAATTTGGGTGCACTACTATACCAAGAGACAAAACAATAGTCAAAGCAGTAGAAACATGCTGATTCTCCGCCACCAAGACAATTCCTTCAGCGGGAAAGGTCATGGCATCAGTGTTCTGGGATGCAAAGGGGATTTTTTTTGTATCTCACCACTGGGCAAACAATTACTGGAGAACACTATGCTAATCTTCTGGAAAAATTACAACAAAAGATACATGAAAAGGCCAGGTTTAGCAAGAAAGAAAGTAATCTTCCATCAAGACAATGCTCACCCGCATACGTGTGCTGCCGCCATGGCAAAATTACATGAACTAAGGTATGAATCATTGCCACACCAGCCTTATTCACCTGATATAGCTCCGCCAGACTTCCACCTCTTCCCAAAACTGAAAATTTTTCTTGGTGGACAAAGATCCACTTCAAACGAAGAATTGATAGACATAGTTGACAACTATTTTGCAGGCCTTGAGGAAACTTATTTTCGAGATGGGATCAAGGCACTGGAACATCGTAGGACCAAGTGCATTAGTCTACAAGGAGACTATACTGAAAAATAAAAAATAGATTCAGTGATGTAAGTGCTTTTTTTCTATTCCATTCTGAGAACTTTTGAGACAACCCCTATCACACTGCCCTGGAGCACTCCTGATGCTACCCCCTGTTTTCAATGAACACTTGCCATCGTGGACAAACTACTGTGTTCTATTATTTAAGATGACTTGAAGCCAGTAATATACCTGGGAGCCTATTCTGCATGCAAGTGCCTTCATTAACAGTCTGCAGTGGGGTACCATGTCGAATCTAGAAATATGGAACCTGACTGTTGCCCTTCATCCATAGTTTACAGTATATCATATGAGAAAACAGCAAGCTGGGGTTCGCATGAAGATGCTTTCTAAAGAATGGACATGAGCTTTACGGTCTCTAGGAAATTTATTATTTTCTAACTCCAGAATGTGCTCAAAAATTCTGCAGCAAACCAATTTTAAGGATATTGGTCTGTAGTTCTGTGGGCCCGTACTTTTACCCTTCTTATTTACAAGAGTCACCTGTGCTTTTTTCCAGTCGTTTGGCACTTTGTGCTGGTCCTGAGATTTACAATAAATGTAAACTCAGTAAGGGACCAACGACGTAGAGTAGTCTTTGTAAAACTGAACTGGGATTCCATCCGGACATAGTAACTTATTTGTTTTCAACTCTTTAAGCTGTTTCTCTACACCAGGGATTATTATTATTATTATTATTATGTCATCCATATGGGATTCTGTGTGATGATCGAACGACAGCATGTTTGTACAACTATCCTGTGTGAACGATTTCTTAAACGTGGAATTCCTTTTGGTGTCTTCTACTGCCAAACCAGACTAGTCAATGAGTGAGTGGATGGAAGGCTTGGACCCAATTAGTGATTTTATGCAGGATCACAATTTTTTTGGCGTTCTCTGCAAGATCTTTAGCCAAGGTACCAAAGTGGTAGCTGTCATCCATTTTCCGAATTTCATTATTAAACCACACTGGGTCTTTTCCGTCCTTAATCCACTTTCTAGGCGCATACTTGTACAGAGCACAATTTACGACTTGTTTAAATTTTGCCCATAATCCCCCTACGTGGACCATTCTGGAACTAAATGATTGCAGTTCATTGTCTTCATAAGATGCTAACACCTGCTTATCTGCTCTTTCCTGCAGAAAAACTCTCCTAGCCCTCTTGACTGATTTATTAACTTTTATACCCACCGTCGCTATGATGACATCATGATCACTAATCCCCTTCTCCATACTGACACCATCGAAAAGGTTTGGTCTGTTTCTAGCTACAAGGTCCAAGATAATTCCACTGCTTGTCAGTTGCCGAACTAGCTGCTCAAGGCAGTCTTCAGAAAACGTGTTCAAAAATACTTCATAAGACTGTCTGTCTGTATTCCCTCCAATGAATCCACACATGGCCCAGCCTATACTCAGTAGGTTGAAGTCACCATCAACTAGTATTGCACGATCTGGGTATTTATGCACAAAAACTTTACTTGAATGACTAGAACTGTCACAGCAGAGTCAGGTGGTCAGTAAAAACATCGAATAATTAACATGGTTTCACCTGGACCTGTTATGCATGACCAGATAACTTCACTATCACATTCAATTTTAACTTCAGTAGGGACTATATTTTTGTTGACTGCAATGAATACCCCCCTTCTATGGTGTATAATCGGTCTTTCCAATACCCATTCCAAGATTCGCTAAATATCTCAGAACTTTTTACTTTGGGCTTTAACCAGTTCTCAGTCCCAAGAATAATATGAGGTTGAGAACTTCCCTGGAGGGCAGTAAATTCGGGAACTTTGTTACAAATAATTCGACAATTTACTGATAAAATTTTTACAGTTGAAGTGTGTGTACTCTGAATGCGGTCTGATTTCCCTATATGCTTGTGGACTGGTGAGTGTTCATGAGGGTACCTCAAACTACTGCCTAGCCTAACATAAAAAACATGTACACTCCACAAGTATTCTGCTATCTTTGTGTAGAGCACCCCTGACCTATCAAGGGGAGTCCTACAAGTCCTCACTGGATAATGCAGGTCCAGAAATCTGCAGCCTAGACCATCACAGAGACGACAAATACTTCGATTGAGACACTCTGCTCGGCTCCAAACCAAAGGATCCTGTACAACTCTGACCACAATGCTGCAACTTGCAAGTTCTGCTCGCACCCTACGTGCGACACTAGCAGTCTTCCCCACCTCTGCCAGTCACCTGTAAGAACTGAGGATGGCCTCAGAACCCATGCAACAGGAGTCGTTGGTGCCGACGTGAGCCACAGCTTGCACATAACTGCATCCTGTACGCTCAATAGCCGCAGGCAAGGCCGCCTCCACATCTCAAATGAGCACCCCCCCCCCCCCCCAGCAGACATACTGAGTGCACATTGAATTTCTTTCCAACCCAGAATGTTCTCTTTCTATTTTCTATTGCGCTCCACAACATGCCTAACAATGGAGCTCTCAATAACTAATAAACCCTGCCCATATGTTAATACTTGGATCCTGCTGTCTACTAACAGGGTGAATAGGCGAGGCCATACGGCTAGCTTCCACATTGGTCCTTCGTCTCGAGTGATGCAGACACGTTACCACCCGCCACTCATCCTGCGGGTCCACCACTTCGGTGCTCAGCAGTAGAGACCATGGGCAAAACAAATGAAACCTAAGGTATTCTATGTGGCGCTCCAGAATCCCTGCCACTCCTATACCCCAAGGAGGTAGCCTGAAGGCGACTGATTGCAGCCAACACCACAGTCAATTGTTCGCGAATTGGAGCCAGCTCCCCTTGTGTCTGCACACAGCAGGCATACACCCTAGCCATCCTAGCAAGACTAATTGAAGAGTAAACAGTAAAAGCTGGCAGAAACCTATATAAACAGCTTGTTAACCTCCTGACATATAACCAAGGGATGCTGATGCCTCAATGAACTATGTAGATTGCTGTCCAGAAGGAATCACAACTGAGTTACAGACTACCTCAATTTACACTTAATAAAAAAAAAACTTCCAAGCTAAGCTGAATTCCCAAATGAACTCCCTATATGTCACAACACAGAGTGTATGTGAAGTTTGTGTCAACAAGTAGTCTGAAACATATGTAGTGTTTAACCTGCATACTAAAGATTCAATGAAGAGAGTGTAAGAGTTTTTTTGGATGGAATAACTGTGAAAGGGAAACAGGCCAATAACAACATTTGAACGTAATAGTCCTTCAGACCAGAAGCACAAATAATTTTGGTAAGCTTACAGGTTCCAAACAAACCATAAAAATCCAGAGGTAATTACTTCTATACATAACAACCAACTGACACAGCAAGTATATTCTTCAAAAAATTTAGGTGTTCACAAATGACAGGAAAATGAATTAAAAACAACACTTTTTACAGATGGGAGGTGGAGGGGGGGGGGGGGGGGGGGAGTGGAGTTAGTAGCAACATTTGCTCAAACATTTATATCTCAGTTTTGTGCAGTCACTGTCTCACCATATTGTGGTCATTTCCATTCATTATATGTTGGGGTATAACTTTCTGTGGCAGCAGGCCAATTCTGGTATTTCAGTGTTCCTGTTATGCACTCTGGCAATCACACAAGCCTGTGTTCAACTGCAATGCCTTATGGACACTCTTTATGTCCTCCTCTTGGCCAAGCATATTTCATTTGACATCTACCTATCTACTGTTCCATACGTTGCTTCACATTCGTTGCACAGTAGAAGCTGTTTCTTAAGAATGTTCATAACGCTACTTGTGAACAATTCAGGGTCTCTGTCGTTATTTCACTTTTTGCCCCCATCTGCAGCTATTCATGCTGAGCTACAGATGTCAAGGGGCATGTAACTGCCTGTGACAAGTGCAGCAATACTTTGGGTTTTACCTTTAAGTATATGCTAATTATGCCCCTTCTTAAACACACACAATTTCCACTTAACATCAGCTTTTAATTATTGGTGTACTCAGCACATTCATAGAATAATAAAAACGCTAGTGTAATAATTACATACATACTAGTGCAAACAGTAGTGATGCCTTGGAGCAATCTGAAGGTATAACTCAGAAAGAGAGTAGTAAGTGAAGTAAGCGTTTTCTTAGGAGGCAGACTGCAGGCATATGTCAAAATGCTACAACTAAATTTAATTATCTCACAAAATTTGGTATTAGCCCAACTCTCATTACATGACATGTAGATCAAGCAGAAACAACATGCTGCTTTTGGGTATCCGTGCAGTAAGGACCTATTAAAAACACACAATATAAATAGTAATATTTGTAAAACCATCCTTGCATAATGCCTCATCAGTATAAACATATGCTACTTTTTACTATCAACATTAAAATGAATTACAACATAAACCATTTAGGTAAGTGAATCGCACACTGTACTTTTGAAATCATACGTTCCACGCAGTGTAATTATGGTCCCGCAGCATTTGAAAGATCACAACTACAGCTGTGTCTATCTTACGAAATCTTACCGGGGAATTTCACAGTACAGAACACAACACCAAATACATAGTAACAATCTTGATAGACAAGAATTACCTCGAGCTTATTGATAAGTAATGGACCGCAGTCATCGAGATTGTCCTCTTGCTGGACTAAGCTTGACGCACTAGCTGATGACATAGCCATTGATCACTCAAATAATGTAAAACAAGCATCAACTAAAAAGATTCCTAGTGAAAACGAAAACCTAAACAGCTGATACATTCGGCTTCTCATGCCTCAATATTCTCACCATCATTAAACTTACGTCAATACAAAATTGCTGTCAACATAAACAAGATCACACAGAATTCATATCTCGAGTATTTTTCACGCACAATTCCCATCCACTTAAAGTCAAAATATGTTTTCCGCCAAGAAGTTCATACACGCTTGCCAACTATTGAACAAGTACTAACTGGTATATCAACGATTTGTCTTAATTATTATATTCGTATACAAATATATTTTAATCAATATGTAGAATGGTATACACCAAATAACACGAGATATTTGTCCCGTATTATTGAAGGGTTATTGGAAACAATCCGGTAACCTCGCTATCAATACGATGCGTGAGTATGGTACTATATTCTGTGATAAGTCTCGTAAGTTCGTCATTTCAACAATGTGGTCGTCACATATTTGGTATGAATTTCATGTTTATTCATTTGGCGGCTCATGATACCCACTCCTTTACGCGAGTGTGAATTTTAGCATTGTAGAATTTGCTAAAGGGACTTATCAGTGAGAATTACGTAGACGATATGCAGTTTTTTAAGGTCGTACTCAGAGCTTCCAGTGCGACAGAAATAAAATATCACGTGCTTTAGTTGTATATGCGAATGAGGTATTCGAAAACCTTCCCGTAACCAACTGCATTAAAAACTCACTGTCATAAAAATTTTCAGAACTTTTGGGTCAGTTTGTAGAATACTGCATCTTGATATTTGTGCCAAAAACGAAAGGATCAAAACTGATAGTAATAATAATTATTTTTTAAATATTCTTGAAGTTTTCTTTTAAGGCCGGTCCACACTAGCAGTCAATGGAACGTCCGTCACATTACGTCACGTCATCGTCAGAGTGTTTTTGCAATGGACGTTACGTCACGTCAATTCGCTAAGGCCGGTATTACACTATCAAATTTCTTTGTCCAATATCTTTGTCAAAGATATTTGATAGTGTAATAGGGATCTTTGACAAATGTCGTCCAATATTTGATCAAATCTAGGCCGAGGCCGTATATTTGATCAAAGAAATCGCTTGTCTTCTGTTCACTGCAATGCGATATGTTACCACGCGGAGCGCTAGCATCGCTGCAGCGTTCTGTCGTCTGTAGTGTTTTTATAACCATTGCCGGTAAATACAATTGGTGTGTGCCGACAACTACAGAATTAATAGAGATGTCTGAAGCTTATGAGGCGCTTTACAACGTGAGGCACCCTGAATAAAAAATAGATTAAGAAGATTGGAGACCTAACCTGACCTAACCTAACATAACCCTCTCCTGTAGCAAGGAGTCGGAGTGTTATAGTGAGCCTGTCTTCTGAAGATGTAGCAGTTCTTAAGTGAAAATTGTGCTTTGTGATATGAGGATACACCTCATTGAGCACATACAGAAATGTATGCTCATCCATTCTTAAGTAATTGATGTACGACTTGACGTCTTCCACTGTAAGCTCACGTAACAAGTTTTGTTGAATGCTTTTATCGTGTCGTCGTAAAACCCACGGTTTCACCCAGATTAGATTAGTTTTTCGTTCCATAGATCCGTGCTGAGGAGATCCTCGTGGATGTGGAACATGTCGATTTTTTTTAAGCTGAAATAAAAATACTAATAGTATGAATAAATACATCATTTGTTTCTATTAAAAATTTCGCCAATGGAGTAGAAGGAGTTGGCCAGTAGTAAGTCTTTCAGGCTCCTTTTAAACTGATCTTTATTTCTAACTAAATTTTTTATGTTTCCTGGCAAATTATTGAACATGAGTGTTCCTGAGTAGTGGACCCCTTTTTGAACTAAAGTAAGTGTTTTTAAGTCCTTGTGCAGATCATTTTGTTCCTGGTATTGTATGTATGAACTGAGTTGTTTGTTGGAAAAAGAGATATATTATTTACGACAAATTTTATTAAGAAGTAAATATACTGTGAGGCAGTAGTTAACCTGCGAGCCGGAAGTATAGTGAGACTCTGTCATTTGGGCCTACGAGAGTTATAGCTTTTTTTTGTTTGTTTCTCATGCCTAGATAACTGTACAAACATATCATTGCATGTATTGTAATAATCATTACATATAATGATCCACATGCAACAATATCTCTACGGAAGTATCTAGGCAAGAAATACAAAGCAAAAAAGCTAACCTGCAAATCTCGTACGTCCAAACGACTTCTGGCCCGCCAACAGTTTAATTTTCTTTCTTATTTTCCCCCAGTACCAATGCAAGAATCTGAAGTACCCAGTTCTTTGAAGAGGTTTCTGCAGGAGGTCCGTGAATTTACTCCACAAATAATACGTATTACACGCTTTTGGACCTTGAAAACTTTTGTTTGACTTCAAGATTTACCCCAAAATATTATCCCATGTGACATTATGGAATGAAAGTATGCAAGCTTTTTCATGTTTATGTTGCCTATGTCTGCTAACACTCGAATTGCAAATACAGATTTGTTAAGGCGTTTCTGCAGTTCTGTGGTGTGCTCCTCCCAACTGAATTTATTATCAAGTTGTAATCCCAGGACTTTTAAGACTGTCAACCTCGTATGTATGGTTCCATTTTCTCCCCCCACTTCTTTTCCGCATGTGCACACAATGCAATTGGAGTACGTAAGTTGTTGTCAGCCATCTTGAACTTTGACGAAAAATTTGATGACAGTGTAATACCCCTTGTAGCGCTACGTCAAAGATCTTTGTCAAATATATTGGACGGAATATTGGATCACATCTTTGATCAAATCTTTGACAAAGAAATTTGATAGTGTAATACCGGCCTAAGCACAGTATCGAATAGTGAAGTGCTGTTATGAGATACCATCCGAGATACAAAACGAAGGAGTATTGTATCGGAATTCAGGAACTAACAACAATAAAGTTCATTAATGGACAAAGCAAACTTCATAATGTATATTCTTGATTAATTTTGTATGATAAATTGCAGAGAAGTGAAACAACATGGACATAGAAGGCCGTCTCACAGGGTGGAAGTAGAGGGAACACTTCTGACGTCAGTTCTAACGGCGTGTCTAGGGTAGTTCAGTGTGGGCAATGATTCTCTGAAGCTGTATTGCGTAGCTGAAGAAGGGCTTGTTTATAATCATTAGTAGGCGGCGCAGAGAATATCATGGCGCTTCCCCAGTGTGACGGCTTCCGACTGCTGACTGCACGTTCTGCTGCTGCCGTGGCTACTGCCGCGTTGCCATTTTCCCACTATTTTCCGATCCTGTTAAGTACGACTAGGGCTGCGAGGACGTGTCAGGCCGTGTAAACCCTAGCATACGAAGTTGAGCGTTTTTTGTATCTACACTGTATAGCATCTACAGACAACTGAGCGATTTTGTGCATCGAGTGACATTTCTTATCTATAGAAATGCTTTTGCAACAAAATCGTAGAACTTGTGACTCTCGTTTAAAATGGGAGACATAAGACAATTGCTAGACAATGTTGCGCAACCCTTCGCGTTGAGGGCCTGTTGGTATACACTGATCAGCCTCAACATTATGACCACTGACCTGCTATCGACATAAAACCGTCCAGGTGATAGAAGCATCACCTGGTGGGGAATGACTGCTAGTCAGACAAACGCATGGTGCATGTAGTATCGGCGAGCGTGCTGTCCGTGTGTGGAACGGGGAAGATGCATGATCTGTATGAGTTTGGCCAAAGACAGATTGTGACAACCTGAAGGCTTGGGACAAGCATTTCTGAAACTGTATGACTTTTTGGGTGCTCGAGGGGTGCTGGGGTGGGTGTCTTCAACATGAGGCCGAAACCAATGTGAAACCTCATCTAGACGTAGTAATGTTGGAAAGCCACCCCTCATTACAGATTTCGGACGTTATAGGCTGGGCAGCCTGGTAAAAAAAGGACAGGCAGCGAACTGTAGTGGAACTAATATCAGACTTTAATGCTGAGTAGAGTACAAACGTGTATGAACACACGGTGCACCAAACCATCCCAATGATGGGCTTCCACAATTGACGACCCATTCATGTACCAATGTTAACACCACAACATCAGCAATTACGACTGAAATGGGCATGTGACTATCGGTTCTAGATGTGGGCACATTGGCAGTGCATTGCATGGTTGATGGATCCTGATACCTTCTTCATCATGCCGATGGTAGAGCGCGAATCTGTTATCTTCCAGGATAACAGCTCCTTGACACATGTACTGTGGAATGGAGACAAGTTGGCGGAAGCTCCATTATGCTCTGGGTAATATTCAGGTGGGCATCCATGGGTCCAGTGGAGTTCGTGCATGGCACTATGACAGCCAAGGAGTATTGTACACTGATTGTACACTGATTGCAGACAACATACACCCCTTCATGGCGATTATGTTTCCCAATGGCAGTGGCATTTTTCAGCAAGATAATGTGCCAAGTCACAAGGCCACCAGTGTGATGGAGTGGTTCAAGGAACACAGTGACGATTTCCAGCTGATGTTCTGGCACCCCAACTCGCCAGATCTGAAACTAATCGAACACATCTGGGATGTGATTGAATGTGGCATCAGAGCTCATCGCCCCTCCCCAGAATTTATGGAAATTAGACTACTTGTGTGTGCAGATGCGGTGCCAACTCCCTCCAGCAATGTACCCAGGCCTCACTGCTGCCATGCCAGATACATGTCGCCACTCCCGTCCATGCCAAAGGTGGACTTACTGGCTATTACATAGATGGTCATCATGTTTTGGCTGATCAGTGTATGTGGCCTCCAGTAATTCTCATTGTGCTGTGGAAAACGCTTCATTGTTTTTTTATTGTTTCTGTTTTTCTTATTGTTAAACACCGCTTATCAAGATGTGGCTACTGACGAAAGTTTTGCAGTTGACTGAAGATTTTCACGTGGTATCATTTTTGTGGGATCTTAGTAATTCCAAATATAACTGCAACAAGAAGAAGTTGGTAATCGAAGAGCTTGTTAAAAAATAGACATCAGCAAGTGATGTAAAAAAAAGATGCTCCTTCTACTTTCAAAGTCGAAACTAAATTATAGCTGAAATGAGACCCCTCCACAAAAAGCACACGTTTCCACCAACGTCTCCTCTTTCGTTTTCTTTTTTTTTTTTTTTTTTCACTCCCATTATCATTGCAGAAGCTGATAACCAAATAACGTCAGCCATATTTAGCAAATATCGAGAACAAGGTGTTCATGGCTGTAACAAGACAAAGTATCTAGACTGTCTGTATACTTTGTCTAGCTGCATGACTACAGACAGTCCCTTTACAATGTCTACCGACAATCGCTCGATTTTGTATACAAGCATGTACTTACTTTTACTCTCAGGACGGCGGCAAAGTGCGGGGCTGTCCGTGGCGTCCAGATGCTAAGGTGGCAGGTAGCGGTTCATTTCCCAGCGAAGGTAGAAACATCTGCATAAATGACGCGGCGCTAAACCGCCTAAGCTCGATGTCACATAACTGCCCAGCTGTTCAACGGTAACGAATCAGTTTGGTCCCGTTTAAATACCGCTTCCCCCAGCAGATTTCGCGGTAAAAGCGGAGTTAGTGTGTCAAGCCATGTAGTATGGAATCGGGTGATGACCCAGTTGTCGTAATCTGGCTGAAATAGTCCCTGCAAGCTGGCCCAGTGTCGGCAGTTGCGGCCTGTCTTCGCAGACTTTGGCGGTGACATGATTTCGTCCTGGTGCTGCACTGCTGGTTCAAAGTACGGTTTCTAACATCACACTTTATAGTCAGTTCACGCTAGCCCTCAACGGACCATCAAGTCACATCACTGTGATGTGAAGGTGTATTCACACTGGTCGTCACATCACGTCAGTTAGCTTAAGCCTAGTACCGAACGGTGAAAGTGAGGTTATGAGATATCCCTGTGATACAAAAAGTCAGAGTAAGTTATGGAAACTGAGAAACTAGAAATGATAAACTTAATTAATGTGAAAACGAATTTCATAACGTATGTTCTTCATCAATTTTGTGTGGTAAAATACTGAGAAATGAAACAACATTTCAAAACATCGAAATTTATTTGGTAGCGAAAACATACACTTTCAAACACATCAAGCGGTATTCATAAAGGAACAAATAGAGTCTGTTTGCCTTATCCACTACGTTTTTTTCCTTGCACAAGTAGCAACGTCATAAAGAACTGTGTTTCTCTCCTTCATTAGAGCTGACAGTTAAAATGTCATTTAATGAAAACTGCTACCTCAACTTACGTTCTTATTTTTAAACAGTGAAGGTGTCAGCTCTGTCCTGTTATTATAAAAACTAAATAATTTTTCACTCTCAGATATCTGACGGTGCCTGTGAAACAACACTCAATGATAAAAAATATGCAAGTCATCATGGAACATTTGCAATTTGCCTCGAAGGACAATAATAAAATAAAGATTAAAAAGGTACAAAAGCACAAAATCCACTACAATAACGACGTTAGGTGTGGAGAAAAAATGCTAAAATTCGAAGTTCACAGACGAAGAGACATTTTCCGCTACCAGCAGCATTCCCATCAAAACTTTCCTCCCGAAACCTCGACGGTGACGTGATGTGATGTCACAGAAGGACAAGGGCCTGTGTGAATATCACCCACTTGAAATGCATTGTGGAATGTTTTGACATAACATGGCAACAAGTGTGAATTTCCCTTTATATTGAACAAAAATAGAAACTAGAATTTAAGGTTACACTGAGGACGATGTAATTAAAGACAGAGCATGATCTTAGGTTGGACAAGGATGGCGAAGGAAACTGGCTGAGCCCTTTCGAAATCTTTCCTGTCATTTGCCATAGCTGAATCCAGAAGCAAATACAATGCCACAACTACCTCACTTCAGTTTTACACAATATAATATGGGACTGAATAGATACAGTGGTTTAGAAGAATGAACTTTAACGCTATTTGTACTAGAGCTGGTCAGTGAACTGATTAAATGGCGAGCAACTCAGATCTTCGACTAGTGCACTCCCTCCACTTATCTCCAGCGCCATCAAAGGAGAAGAAACACATTAGGTGATCATTTGATGGAACGACAGCGTATGGACATAGGCAGGATGCTTTTTAATATACTTCATGCGTCTTACAAAGAAACAGGTATGTTAAAGTTTACATAGATTTGAAGGCGAAATTAACAACCACATGTAGTGATAACTTTTATTTAGCAGATCAACAGGAATGTGATTTGACAAGAATAAACATGTCATACACTGAACAAATATCAAACTCCATGGATCAATAACTTTATCAAACCTCCAACCCCCCACCCCCACCCCAAAAGTGGAGAGCACCTAGGTTATAGGGATATTTGAATCTAACTATTTGAGCAGCTCTTATGTGTACAGTTGGTTGTGGCAGTAGTGCACTCTTAGATGTGATCAAATGTTTGGCCGGTGTATGATGCCTGGGCATACGATGTGTAGTGCAGGACTGCATTACTAATGGAATAAGAGGATTTCTGGTGCACTTTTGATTTCAAATTGATATAATTGATCAATTAATTCCTCCCCTCACCAATGATAATGTCATGTGTTTTCCCAGTTGGTATGTGTCCCATTCCCCCACCACGTTCTGTGAAATCCCTGCCCCTTCACTCCCGTACCTCCACCTAGGAAAAAAAAAAAAAAAATGGTCGCTCAGTCAGTGTTGGACTGGGAGAAACTCATGACAGTCAAACACATTGCACTGAGCAATTTAAGGCATTGGAATATTGTTTAAACAATTCGTGGGGCGGGGTACTGTTTATTTAAGCAAATTGCAGAAGCCAAGGTATGCGGAATATTGTTTATTTAAACAATTTGCAAGTAGACTCAAAATAAAAATAACTCTGCACAGGACACTCTCCCCACAGCTACAAGTTGAAATAAATACCTCTTCTTCAGCTACAAGTCAAAATACATCTAAAGACAGTCAAAAAATATCTCTAAATATATCGCCTAAATCAACTAAAGCCAGTTGCACATACCGCAAATGGACTCTAAACCACTTCTGCACCCAATAAAAAGATCGTAAATACATCTAAATATTGCCTACAAAACAATAGCTCATAGAAAACGGCTCGCTGCATAATGAGAGCTGTAGTTTCTTCTGCAGATGACACAGGAACTACCACGTTTTGAAACGCTCGCGATGTGTCACAGGAAATAAATCATCTGAACAGACGCAGGAATTCGAAGCACTGTCCTAAAGATGAGAATAACCTCCACGACACGCTGTTGTACCCGAAAAAAACACTTACTGTATTAATAA
Organism: Schistocerca serialis cubense; assembly: GCF_023864345.2. NCBI lineage: Eukaryota > Metazoa > Arthropoda > Insecta > Orthoptera > Acrididae > Schistocerca > Schistocerca serialis. Next base: position 640,104,279 of record NC_064638.1, read on the forward strand.
TAATCACTTCACTATCATGCAACCCGCCGCCATGTGTGCGTGCTTTTGTGAATGGACTCGCTACCGCTGTCCGATACTGTATGAAGTCCCGGCCGGAAGTCGGACCCTGGCTGTTGTGACACCTCGGATCATGCTGCCGCAACCGTCGAAGACTTCCAGTACAAAGGTTTGCTGGACACAGCCCACTCTCGGACAAAGAAGTGTGATGTCACGGATCACCCCTCCTTACAGTGGAACAAGTGATTTCTGAAAATTTTGGTCAAAGTTTGAATCTCATTGGCTCCTGAAAATACCCTTTGGAACTCTCCATCAACTGTCTTTCCCGATTGGGTGCCCATTCAAAACGATGCCCTCTGGTCGGCTGCCTTTGAAGTGCGGCGAGTCTCTATAAGCCACTCATCCACCTCCCTCATCCTCATTCTGCTCCTGTCCCCTGTGGACGCTATAGTTCTGTGTCAGTCAGTGCATGTCCGTATTTGAAAATGAAATGCAGCAGCAGCAACTCTAGCATTAGCGGCAAGTGCCGTAGATTTATAGAAGACGAACTACCACATAAGTAAATAAATTATTTTCATTGATCTGTGGCTATGATGTTGAAATTGAGAAAATTTCGAGTGTCAAATTCTACAGAGCATTCCTCGTCAGTAATTCCGTTTTTTTCCCCCCTCTTGTTACAGCACAGCTCCAGAATTTCATTTTGGAATGTGAGGCGAGACTGGGAAAAGAGGACGCTGGACCATGGCGAACTCTCCCTGTTGAGGTCCAGCCTCTCGTGGAAAATCCACAACCAGTACTGCCTTGCTAGTATTTAAAAAAATTCATCGCAGTAATGTAGTTTGTTCTTATATAGTGGCTGTGGTTTGATGTTCAAAATTTCTTATTTCTTGCTTGTTCTTGTTACAGCTTACATGGCGGAAATACAGGCTGATCTGGTGGCAATGTTGGAGGCTGGAAAGGGAAAAAAAAACCAACAACAGCAGCAACACGGTGCGGGAAAGCCTGCAGCAAAGAATACTCAGCAGTAACGGTGGCATAGGTATAGAAAAAAATCTCTCTGTAGTAGCTGTGTAATCTTACTCCGTGTGTGTGTGTGTGTGTGTGTGTGTGTGTGTGTGTGTGTTTCAACATTCAAAAAAATTATCCCTCGTCACGTTACATCAACAATTATAGAGAAGCTTCACCTGGTATGCAGGCAGCTGGAGACTTTTCACCAGCAGCAACAGGTGCTAGAACAGCCTCCAGCACACAATGAGACACCAGAACAGCCTTGTAAGTAGAAAAAAAGTTCTGCAGTGCTAAAATATTTGTCGTTTCTGTCTGTAGTCTAGGAAGTTTTTCTCTAAGAAATCGGTATATATCTTTTTGTTGTAGGCGAGATGGGTGGGTGGCTCCATGCCGATTCTGACAAAGATGGGATCCCTGTATGGCTCAGAGAACAGAAGAGGCGCAAAGGCGCTGTGAACTGGTCCTTTTCAGAGGAGGATAACTTTCCTGAACGGGTGATGTAGACACACAGTGGTGTGGATGAAATGCTTGTGCCACGGACCTGGAGCAAAAAACGTATTTTTTTATACTCACTCACTCTGCTTATAACCACGTGATCGTATGTATTTCTCTCTGGAAAGTTGTACTTAATTTTTTCATTATTCGCCCATCTACAGTGGTGCTATATCCACAGCCACAGGACGTCATGGTGCAGATGCTAGAGGCAGTCAAACCAAGGGCCACGAAGCGTGGCCAAATGAGGCATACATCACGATGGACGGCGCAGGAAGCTGTCGCGGCCGCCGCTCACCCAGCTCCTGTAGCCGCTTCAGCACCTCTCTGGCATCAATGGATAGGTCATCAGGAAGATCAATTCTACCTCAAGGTAGTGGGTCAGGTGTGCAACAACAGCAACACAGAGCCATTACCACAGCCAAGCTGCTCACACTGGCCTGATCCAGTAAAACCGCTTCCACCTTCTCATCTACATCTACAAGGGCAGTTCAATAAGTAATGCAACACATTTTTTTTCTGAAACAGGGGTTGTTTTATTCAGCATTGAAATACACCAGGTTATTCCCCAATCTTTTAGCTACACAACACTATTTTTCAACGTAATCTCCATTCTATGCTACGGCCTTACGCCACCTTGAAATGAGGGCCTGTATGCCTGCACGGTACCATTCCACTGGTCGATGTCAGAGCCAACGTCGTACTGCATCAATAACTTCTTCATCATCCGCGTAGTGCCTCCCACGGATTGCGTCCTTCATTGGGCCAAACATATGGAAATCCGACGGTGCGAGATCGGGGCTGTAGGGTGCATGAGGAAGAACAGTCCACTGAAGTTTTGTGAGCTCCTCTCGGGTGCGAAGACTTGTGTGAGGTCTTGCGTTGTCACGAAGAAGGAGAATTCGTTCAGATTTTTGTGCCTGCAAACACGCTGAAGTCGTTTCTTCAATTTCTGAAGAGTAGCACAATACACTTCAGAGTTGATCGTTTGACCATGGGGAAGGACATCGAACAGAATAACCCCTTCAGCGTCCCAGAAGACTGTAACCATGACTTTACCGGCTGAGGGTATGGCTTTAAACTTTTTCTTGGTAGGGGAGTGGGTGTGGCGCCACTCCATTGATTGCCGTTTTGTTTCAGGTTCGAAGTGATGAACCCATGTTTCATCCCCTGTAACAATCTTTGAAAAGAAATTGTCACCCTCAGCCACATGACGAGCAAGCAATTCCGCACAGATGGTTCTCCTTTGCTCTTTATGGTGTTCGGTTAGACAACGAGGGACCCAGCGGGAACAAACCTTTGAATATCCCAACTGGTGAACAATTGTGACAGCTCTACCAACAGAGATGTCAAGTTGAGCACTGAGTTGTTTGATGGTGATCCGTCGATCATCTCGAACGAGTGTGTTCGCACGCTCCGCCATTGCAGGAGTCACAGCTGTGCACGGCCGGCCCGCACGTGGGAGATAGACAGTCTTGCTTGACCTTGCGGCGATGATGACACACGCTTTGCCCAACGACTCACGGTGCTTTTGTCCACTGCCAGATCACCGTAGACATTCTGCAAGCGCCTATGAATATCTGAGATGCCCTGGTTTTCCGCCAAAAGAAACTCGATCACTGCCCGTTGTTTGCAACGCACATCCGTTACAGACGCCATTTTAACAGCTCCGTACAGCGCTGCCACCTGTCGGAAGTCAATGAAACTATACGAGACGAAGCGGGAATGTTTGAAAATATTCCACAAGAAATTTCCGGTTTTTTCAACCAAAATTAGTCGAGAAAAAAAATGTGTTGCATTACTTATTGAACTGCCCTCGTACATCTACATCCATACTCCGCAAGCCACCTGACGGTGTGTGGCGGAGGGTAGCTTGAGTACCTCTATCGGTTCTCCATTCTATTCCAGTCTCGTATTGTTCGTGGAAAGGAAGACAGTCGGTATACCTCTGTGTGGGCTCTAATCTCTCTGATTTTATCCTCATGGTCTCTTTGCGAGATATACGTAGGGGGGAGCAATATACTGCTTGACTCCTTGGTGAAGGTATGTTCTCGAAACTTCAACAGAAGCCCGTACCGAGCTACTGAGCGCCTCTCTTGCAGAGTCTTCCACTGAAGTTTATCTATCATCTCTGTAACGCTTTCGCTATTACTGAATGATCCTGTAACGAAGAGCGCTGCTCTCTGTTGGATCTTCTCTATCTCTTCTATCATCCCTATCTGGTACGGATCCCACACTGGTGAGCAGTATTCAAACAATGGGCGAACGAGTGCACTGTAACCTACTTCCTTTGTTTTCGAACTGCATTGCCTTAGGATTCTTCCTATGAATCTCAGTCTGGCATCTGCTTTACCGACGACTAATTTTATTTGGTCATTCCATTTTAAATCACTCCTAATGCCTACTCCCAGGTAATTTATGGAATTAACTGCTTCCAGTTGCTGACCTGCTATATTGTAGCTAAATGATAAAGGATCTTTCTTTCTATGTATTCGCAGCACATTACACTTGTCTACATTGAGATTCAATTGCCATTCCCTATACCATGCGTCAATTCATTGCAGATCCTCCTGCATTTCAATACAATTTTCCATTGTTACAACCTCTCGATATACTACAGCAGGCTCATCCAAGAATTGCGCTCGGCGGGCGCGGCCCCGCCCCGTGGGCTCAAGGCAGTGTAGTTCAGCGCTCCGTCCGCGACCGTGTGTCGCTAGTGTCGCCATAGGAGCGAGAGAGAGAGAGAGAGAGAGAGAGAGAGAGAGAGAGAGGTGCGGAGCGAGTGAGACCGCACAGCACTGCTCTGGACTGTCCCGCGGTCATATCAAAATAACAAAATAACAGAGGAAGCGCACCTCTGTAAAAGAGGTCTATGAACGGTGAAACAAGCAAACCATTTACTGTCTAGGCAACAACTAATGTTCGTGTGGCAGAATTACTGCGCAAAGTTTTAGGAAACAATATCCAAAACAAGAATCGAAGAACAACTTAGTAGTTTTTTGACCAACAGGTTGATTCTATTAGTACTGCACACGCACACTCGTCATATGAACAATAGGCGTCTTCTGAAAAATATATCAGTTTCTTAAATGAACTATAGTCATAAATATTCTATTTTAGAAATAATTTTATGTAAGGGATATAGAGTCGCATTCTTACTGTTAGTAGTTACAAGTAAATATTTTTTGTTGTACTTCGTGCTACAGCTTTTTGTATCCCTTTTCTGAGTTTAGAACGGATGCATAGTTTGCTGTTTTGTACGTAATAATTTTAACTGACCAAGTTTGAAAACTTATTAAAAATAGAATTAAGCTTATAAAGCTCTTTAATTCTTACAGCCATTTTTGTTAAAGAAGACAGTTAACATTTTACACGTTTTTCTTTTTCGAGGAAACGATTTTGTCTAGGTTTGGTACAATATTCCGTGAGACTGCTAACCTCAAAGAATTAGTCAAATTTTTATCGCCAAGTACTGAACGGTTCGTAGTTTTAACAAGCTTTAAAAGAGAGAAAAAGCGCTCTCAAATATACGTGGAGCCAAACATTGAGAGAACGATAGCCGCGTGCTTGTGCAAAAGAGGATATTTCTCACGTGGAAGACAGCTGTAGAAATCATCCAAAGTTTTACACATAAGAAAGCGGTCCTTCAGGCGGATATCGCACTGCAGGTCAATCAGCTCTAGTTGAAGCACTTGTGAGACGTCCTCTGCCCGAAGGGAAAACGGGCGAGCAAATATATCTAAGGCCGGTTGAAGCTCACTTATCTCCAAAAATCTGTTTTGAAACTGTTCTTGTAATTCGCAAATGATTTGAACATAATCTGAAAAATCTCCTTCAACGCTGTCTAGTGCAGGAGAGTGTCCACAATTCGTCTCCCGCAACTGTTTTTCCCACGAAACAAGGTTGTTTTTTTTTTTTTTTTTTTTTTTTTTTTTTTTTTTTTTTTTTTTTAAAATGCTTGAACCGAGTGCACTAAATCAACAACAGAGTGATTCTCGCCTTGGGGTGAAATGTTCAACGTATTTAAATTACCAGTAAGGTCACTCAAAAAAGCCAAATTCGCCACCTACTTAGGATCACAAAGTAGTTCTTCTGGACGTCCTTTCATTTCCAAAAAGGTATTTATTTCGCCCCTCAAGGAGAAACACCGATGAAGCACCTTTCCTCTGCTCAGCCATCTTACTTCGGCGTGGTAGGGGATGTCCGGGTATTCCGCTTCGATATCAGCCAGAAATTCTTTAAACTGGCGATGTTTGAGTCCATGCGATCGCAGATAATTAACCGTTTGAAGAATTGTGCCCATAACATTTTTTATGTTGACAATCTTCGCACAAAGTGCGTGGTGGTGTATCAGACAATGGACTGCCGTGAATTAGGAACAGCCTACTTCAGCCATTTTTGACCTGACGAAACTCAGGAATCCAGTGCGTATCCCTCGTAGCGCAATGGCTCCATCCGTTGTTATAATTGTCAGGCGTTCCCATTTTAAACCCATTGACTCTAACACGTTTTCTACGTCTAGAAAAATATTCAAACCCGTGGTTGTGTCTTTTAATGGTATAAGGTCGAGAAATTCTTCTGTGACACGCAGATTGTCGTCGACACCTCGAATGAATATGACGAGCTGAGATGTGCCCGCAACGTCCGCGGACTCGTCAAGAGCGATAGAAAATGAAATGAAGTTTGACGCTCTCTCCATTAATTGCTGCTCCATATCTGAGGCCATATCTTCAATTCGGCGGGCAACAGTTTGAGGGGAAAGAGCTACTTTTTCAAATTTTTCTGTGAGGTCTGCTGGACAAATACAAGCCGCCGAGTCGACAAGACAATCCTTGATGAGATTCCCAGCCGCAAAGGGTTTCCCTGCTTTCGCAATTCTCAGCGAGCATTTGCAGCTTGCGCGCAAACTTTGCCCACCTGTTTCCTGCTCCTACCACGGCAAAAAAGAACATACAAATAAATTTGTACAATCCTGTTTTTTAAAACACTTTTATCATTTTACCAATTAATTGTTTCATTCATTGAAAGTCAAATAAAAACTAACAAAAAAAAAAGATTGGTTTTAGGTGCGTTTTCCCCCAGTTCCTCTGAAAAACGGCCTTAGACGCTGGCAAGGACAGCGAAATGTGATTGCAAAATAAATTTTTATCTATTGGAATATTTGCGTTTTAATTAATTGAGAACATAGATCAAACTACAACATATGTTTTCCCATCGATAGAAACACAAATATACAAAAACAAAGAATGACTCTTAATGACACTTTGCTGCCCGAGAGAGCGTTTGTGAAGGGTTTTCAGAAAGTGGCAAAAAATGACGCACCTGAAACTTCTTATGTCTGTGCGACGCGATTTAGTGCGACCCAAATATAAAAATTAACCGAAAAGAAATGTTCCTTGTTGCTGACAATCTGATATTCGATAACTGGCACATTGCTAAGTGACATACCAGATTATAAAATATAGTTTTATTTGTCATCTTTATAAACAATAGAGTCATACGATAGGAAACACTTAGTTCACAGTGATGCTGCTTGAAATTTTATTTCAGTTCTTCAAACTTTCACTGGCGTTCCTCTTGCGACAGATTTCCTAACTGATATTTGTGACAGGTTTAAAGTGCCGTTCAATCGAGTACTTTTTTAAAAACATGAGGTTCCGATGACATACTAAACATTTGGCCTGATTTTCGACAGCAGTACAAAGGAAATTAATTTCCCACTCAGTTTTAAATAGTGCGGACGCGCGCTCCTCTTTCTTTTTGTCTGCTGTTGTTGACCATCCATCTCGATCCACTGTAGCCTTACATCTGTTGACTAACGGCACTGTTTCGTATCAATGCTTTTGACCGCTGCTGGTGCGGCGGTCTGTCGTCCGTAAGAAGCGCGCGTACAAGGGCATAGTGAGGCTCGGCGGGCGTTCTGCACGGCCAGCTAAACGACACGACTCGGCCACTGCGACAACATACGAATTCGCCCGGGGCGCTGGCTGCGGGCGATCACGGGCGCTAGCGCCCCAGGGGCACAGTCTGGACGAGCCTGTACTACAGCATCATCCGCAAAAAGCCTCAGTGACCTTCCGATGTTATCCGCAAGGTCATTTATATATATTGTGAATAGCAACGGTCCTACGACACTCCTCTGCGGCACACCTGAAATCACTCTTACTTCGGAAGACTTCTCTCCATTGAGAATGACATGCTGCGTCCTGTTATCTAGGAACTCTTCAATCCAATCACACAATTGGTCTGATAGTCCATATGCTCTTACTTCGTTCATTAAACGACTGTGGGGAACTGTATCGAACGCCTTGCGGAAGTCAAGAAACACGGCATCTACCTGGGAACCCGTGTCTATGGCCCTCTGAGTCTCGTGGACGAATAGCGCAAGCTAGGTTTCACAAGATCGTCTTTATCGAAACCCATGCTGATTCCTACAGAGTAGATTTCTAGTCTCCAGAAAAGTCATTATACTTGAACATAATACGTGTTCCAAAATTCTACAACTGATTGACGTTAGAGATATAGGCCTACTGTTCTGCACATCTGTTCGACGTCCCTTCTTGAAAACGGGTATGACCTGTGAAACTTTTGGAACGCTACGCTCTTCTAGAGACCTACGGTACACCGCTGCAAGAAGGGGGGCAAGTTCCTTCGCGTACTCTGTGTAAAATCGAACTGGTATCCCATCAGGTCCAGTGGCCTTTCCTCTTTTGAGCGATTTTAATTGTTTTTCTATCCCTCTGTCACCTATTTCAATATCTATCATTTTGTCATTTGTGCGACACTCTAGAGAAGTAACTACAGTGCAGTCTTCCTCTGTGAAACAGCTTTGGAAAAAGACATTTAGTATTTCGGCCTTTAGTCTGTCATCCTCTGTTTCAGTACCATTTTGGTCACAGAGTGTCTGGACATTTTGTTTTGATCCACCTACCGCTTTGACATAAGACCAAAATTACTTACGATTTTCTGCCAAGTCAGTACATAGAACTTTACTTTCGAATTCATTAAACGCCTCTCGCATAGCCCTCCTCACACTACATTTCGCTCTGTGTAATTTTTGTTTGTCTGCAAGACTTTGGCTTTGTTTATGTTTGCTGTGAAGTTCCCTTTGCTTCCGTAGCAGTTTTCTAACTCGGTTGATGTACCACGGTGGCTCTTTTCCATCTCTTACGAGCCGGCCGGAGTGGCCGTGCGGTTCTGGGCGCTACAGTCTGGAGCCGAGCGACCGCTACCGTCGCAGGTTCGAATCCTGCCTCGGGCATGGATGTATGTGATGTCCTTAGGTTAGTTGGGTTTAATTAGTTCTAAGTTCTAGGCGACTGATGACCTCAGCAGTTAAGTCGCATAGTGCTCAGAGCCATTTGATCTTGCTTGGTTCATACTCATCTACTGCATATTGTACGATGGTTTTGAACTTTGTCCACTGATCCTCAACACTACCTGCACTTGAGACAAAACTTTTGTGTTGAGCCGTCAAGTACTCTGAAATCTGCTTTTTGTCACTTTTGCTAAACAAAAAAATGTTCCTACCTTTTTTATTTTTTCTATTTACGGCTGAAATCATCGATGCAGTAACCGCTTTATGATCGCTGTTTCCCTGTCCTGCGTTAACTGTTTCAAGTAGTTCGGGTCTGTTTGTCACCAGAAGGTCTAATATGTTATCGCCACCAGTCGGTTCTCTGTTTAACTGCTCAAGATAGTTTTCGGATAATGCACTTAAAAAAATTTCACTAGATTCTTTGTCCCTGCCACCCATTATAAACGTTTGAGTCTCCCAGTCTATATCTGGTAAATTAAAATCTCCACCCAGAACTATAACATGGTCGGGAAATCTACTCGAAATATTTCCCAAATTTTCCTTCAGGTGCTCTGCCACTACAGCTGCTGAGCCAGGGGGCCTGTAGAGACATCCAATTACCATGTTTGAGCCTGCTTTAACCTCCTCGCCAGAATCAGCATCGACGAAAGGTATGTGTGTCTCACCACGCACCCCTTCGTCCCTTCAAACTTAATCAGAATAATTGCTGGAGCTCATCCAAGATCATCCTGCAGACACTTATTTAAAGAGCTAGAGATCTTCACTGTACCCTCACAATAAATAAATAAATAAATAAATAAATAAATATATATATATATATATATATATATATATATATATATATATTCACTTATGAAATTTGTTATTAACAATCCGAACGAATTCAAAAGTAATAGCAGTGTACATGGCTACAACACTAGGAAAAGGATGATCTTCACTACTCAAGGTTAAATCCAACTTAAGCTCAGAAGGTGGTAAATTATGCTGTCACAAAAGTCTTTGGTCACTTACCTCATAGCATCAAAAGTCTGACAGATAGCCATATAGCATTTAAAAGGAAATTTAAAGAATTTCTCAATGGCAACTCCTTCTACTCAGTAGATGAATTTTTGGATATAGTAAGTGGGTAATTGCCCCAACCCCCACCAAAAAAATATTAAAAATTATTAAGTGTCATGTAATATTTTGTGCAATGTAATATCTTGTATAGACACCTTTTATTAACCTGACATATTCCACATCATTACGAAGTGTTTTATTCATAATCTATGGAACAAGTACTAATCTAATCTCTAATCTAATCTAATCTTCCCAGCTCCATGATCAACCAGACGGATCTCATCTCATAGTAGTATAATAGTGATGATTCTGTGGCTAGTGACAGTTCGCTCTCCTGTCCTTTTAGTGAAGGCCTCATGGCCTCATGACACTCAGTGGTTGCTAAAATATTTAAGGGCGAGTTTCTTTAACCAGAACTGGGAATCCAGCAGGAGCGTACCGTGACAAACCCAGTTTTCTGTAAGTGTGCCTTCCTGAGTTGGAAGCAGAACTCCTCAAAATTCTTAGCGATCAGTGCCGTTCTCTGCTGTGAGTTAATGCATCCCCCCTAACAGCAAGTCAATGTTGAGGAAAATAGTCTTCAATACATTTGGGAGGGGGGGGGGGACGTGGATAATTGCGTGATATCGCAGGGCACATCAATTGCTGAGTCGTTGTGTGAGTCCATCTGGAGCACTATAATGGATCGGTATTTTGGGATGGAAGAGAGAAGGTCAGCTAAGGCTACCAGCTGAATACCACACCTGGACATCCACATATATGTCTGTGGTCCGATAAATGGAGGGCCAAGCCATATCAAGGCCCCTAAAGATATAGCTGATAAGAAGGGATGTATTAATGTCATAAATGAAAAGGATAAGGTTTCTTTTGCACGATTAATACTAACTTGAGAGAGAAAAACTAAACAGAATCCAGAGAATACAGGTAGATACCATGTGCATAAAGGTGCTATCCCCAGAGTGTATGATTTTGACGGTATTGAGTTCGCCATCAAGATCCACACATACCTAAATTTGAGGCACAGAATACCGGAATATCGGTCCATGCTTATGGTCTGGGGAAACACAAGTCAAATGAACAGCAAGAGCAGGATTAACATACAGTCGTTGGCCCCCTCCATTTCCCAAATTTTTCCAGCGAGCGTAAGCTACATGTAAACAAGCAGCTGTTCTACGATGAAGAAAATAAGAAGCAAGGAAATTGTCATTGCTTTTGGATCTTAGAGGTGTCCTGACTCCTTTTCTATCAATTGAGTGAACACAAGTGTAAAAAAACATATTTGCTTAAGATGCCTCAATGCCTTTTCGACAAGTGACATTTTAGCAATGCATCTAGTAGGCTGAGTTCCAAGGGCCATGTTATTAAGCCTATTGAGGACATGAAATTCGTGCAGTTTAAAAATGCTCATGACCAGGAGCAATGCCCGTTTGTGGTGTGTGCTGGCTTTGAATGCCCCCTCGCTCCTGTGACCCACTATGAAGGTCACCCCACAGCCTCAGATTTTAACTTTACAGAAAAATACATGCCACATGCAGCTGCATACCAAATTGTACCGACCTATGATTTGGGTTTCAATTGCTACAAATATTATGTTGGGGATAATCCTGCAGTTTGGCTGCTCAATGAGCTCGAAAAACTTTCATTGGAAGTTGATAAGCTTTACAGCACCAACATTCCCATGACCAAATCGAAGGAGAATGAAGATCCATACAAGAGTGCAGTTGACTGTCATATTTGTGGGCCGTCGTTAGACTGGAATGCGGAAACTCCTCGAAGAGATCACTGCCATCTTATGGGACAGCTCGCAATACATGCAAGTTGAAGTACCAGTTACCGAGGCACATTCCCGTTTTCTTCCCTAATTTAAGCGGGTATGACACTCACTTTCTTGTTGAGCACTTGGTTAATTTCGGTAAGAAGATGATCAGGTTGGTGTCCGGCCTGAGATCATTGAGAAATACGTTCCATTTCCTTGACTCGTTACATTTTATGCAGGCACCACCATGGAGGATATACATATCACTCGAGCTGCATTTCCTGACAAGGAAAAGTTTCGACTCGGGACTAGGAAGGGGGTTGCCTATATGAAATTCTGGGCAGTATGGTGAGACTGAACAAAACCAGGCTACCCAACACAACGTTATTCTCCAGAAATATCACAAGTGTTGCCATAACAGGTGCAGAGGCTGAGCATGCCGTGAATGTCTGGTAAGAATTCAGTATACCACTTTACATGGATTCAGATGTGCTGTTGGTTGAGGATGTTTTTGAGATATGCTGGAGTCTATGCACGACCACATAGTCTCTGGATCCCACCTTTTATTACATAGCACCAGGGTTGTCTTGGGCCCAATACTCAGAAAATGAAACGCAACATCGAATTATTGACTGATCCTTACTTGCTTCTTTTCTGAGAGCGAGGGATCTATGAGGGGTTTCGTTCATATGTCCATAGGCATGCCAAGGCAAATAATTGTGGATGGGTGACAGGTTCAATGCATCCCTTGATTCAAGTTATGTCATGTACTTGGATGTGAATAACTTATATGGGAACACCATGCAACAATCACTGCCGTTTGGCGAATTTCAGTGGGTGCCCAAAGACGAATGCAGGGGATTAGGTTTCAAAAATCAACGGTATGGTGGCGGATTCTGATTTGGGGTGTATGTGGAGCAGGCAGAACTCACACACCTGTTAGTTTGCACGCTGTGCATGCTGATTTACTAGAGCAACTAGTTCCGTGAGGAGTATCCACCCAAAACTGATGACGAATCAGTGGAGATATATTATTGTAATCTCCAGCAGTGTCTCAACTTGTGGATGGAGCTGGTTAGAATCATCTGGGCTATCTACTTCTGGCAGTCCCTCTGGTTGAAGGAGCATAGTGATCTGAATACGAGACACAGAGCTTTTGAAACGTGTGACTTTGAGAGAGGTTTTTTATAAATTAATGAATAATTCAATTTTCGGCAAAACAATTGAGAATTTGAGGGAAAAGAGTGAAATTTTGATTAGAACCGCATACGGTGGTCGTTGGAATGTAAGATAATGCATCGCCAGACCATATTTTAACTGGGGGAGTCGCAGTATTCAATGACAACTCTGTTTCTGTGGATGTTGCGAAGGCTGCAGTAGAGTTCACAAAACTGTGTATGTGGGGATGTGCATACTAGACCTATCCAAACTTCACATGTTCTGATACTACTATGAGTCTGCAAAAACTCATTTTGCAGAATCAGAGTTACTTTATATGGATACAGATAGCTTCAGTATTGGATGAAGTAAGGTGATCAGTATGAAGTAAAGAGACGCCATGGCAATGAATTCTAAATGTCCTCATACCGGCCAATAATGTTTACGGTTCCACAGAGCAAGAAGGTTATCGGTATTATGAAAGACGAGACGAATGGATTGAAGACTGTGGAGTTTTTAGGTCTGCGTACAAAAATGTATGCATATCACGTATTGGAAGCTGCCACCAAGAGGTGGATTAGGGGTGTGTGTCATGTGGCATCAAAAGCCTTATTCACTGAAGGCTATTTGCAGTGCTGTACAGTGCTGTTTGTGGTACTGCATCGCAGCTGCCACATATGGTGAGGCAAACCAGTATTTGATCGAGAGGACACGAGATGTACGCTGTACTGCGCTCTAACATCGGCCTGTCACCTCATGCCAATACAAGGGTCATTTGTGATGACAGGATTGAAACTCGCCGGTATTCACACTATTCACTTGTTGCAAGAGAAAGAGGCAGGTGACTCTGACTGAGAAGGAGAGAATTAGACTGAGTGTAAATGTATGCGTGCGTGTGTGTGTGTGTGTGTGTGTGTGTGTGTGTGTGTGTGTGTGTGTGTGTGTGTAAACCCATGTAAATATTCGTATACCATGTGTACTAAATAAAAATGTTTGCAAATATAGATGCACACAATGTAAGTGCTGATGAATGAAAAAATGTACACAATTGTTAGAAAAATATGTACCTTGCATGTCAGGGGAAAGACAAATGTAAATCTTGTATCTAACACGTCATGTGTGTGTGTGTGTGTGAGTGTGTGTGTGTGTGTGTGTGTGTGTGTGTGTGTGTGTGTGTGTGTGCGCGCGTATGTACACACGCATGCGAGTGCGCGCTTCATGTACATCTGTAAACAGAATAGTTTTTAAGTTTCATCTGCTGCTACCTGTCCATGTCAGATTAGTTTTAAATGTACATAGTTCACAGTCCATCAGAATTATTGTTCATCCATGAAACTGGTGCTCTTGGGACTGTGTAATTTAGTCGTAGTAAAAGTATATCTGCATTAGTTTTTAAGACTACATAGTTCTCAGTCCTTCAGAATTGTTATTCTATAATAATGCTGGTGCTACTGGGACTGTAATTTACTTGTAATAAAAGTATCTCCACATCAGTTCTGGTGTAGATTAATAAATATCTGAAAACTGTAAATATTTCAATATGTGAACGTTCTTTTATTTGCTGTTTTTAAAACAAAAGTATCACGTGAAAAGACTCAAACTGTAATCTGAAGAACTGAATTTTAACTCAAGAACTGAACCATATAGGTATAAAGGTTGTGCAGCACACAAATGATACGAATTTTGATTATGAGTGCTATTAAGGAGAAGAAGGTTAAGGTGGAAAATTACAAAATATGTGTAATAGTTGCATGGGTCTTCACGTATTGTGCTGCACATGTTGTGTTATGGGAGCAGGTGGCATGTGACTGTGACTCCTTCCAAAGACATATAGCAAACATGTCTAAAATTATATCTTCTCTGCTTCAGGAGAACCACAGAGATAGTATCTGGGCAAAGTTGCACACTATCAAAGTGGAAGCAGGGTGAAATTAGCAACAAAGTACACAGAATGTAAGGTAAAAAATTCATTAATTTCTCATCCAACTTAAAAGTAATTTTACATTTTAATAAGCAGACACAGCAACACTGTTTTCACACATCTTCTTGTTCTTCCTGAGTCGATGGAGAGAAGACCACATGTATAATTCCAGGACTTTAATGGCAGCATATTTGGACAATCGACACATCCATGCTATCTTCTCCTTCCCCTTGACGTAGATGATGGTACCCACGAGATCAAATAACCGAAGCGACGTCACGATATCTTTATAAGGTATACCAATATCACTCCAGTGAATTACATGGTAGAAATTTGTTAATTACTCTGCACTCTTGCATGTTTTAGTGCACTTCACATCCTTGAAGGGCCTTGGCGAAGTAAAGCTTACTGAGAATGTTTCTACTATACCTGCATCTTCTGCATATGCTACGAATGCAACATTTTTAAATGTGAACTGTCTGCAGTCATCAACAGAAAAAACCCTTAACGTTAGCCATGCACCCCAAGATGCCACTATGAAATGCTCTGAGTATGGTGCAGCAATTGTTCATTTATACAGATTGCTGCATGACGGTAGTGAGTGGGCAACATATAATCACACAGTCACGTAGAACTAGAGCACACACTGCAGTGGGCTCAGGGAAATTAGCAAAAACTCAGATTCGATTCTCACTTCTATAGGTCCCAATTTAATTATCTCGTTCCGTTTTGAGCAATTTATAACGATGATTGGTGCCAGCTCCTTGAATTTCTGTGGGTTGAGTAGACATCCTTCCTCTTCATAATTAAAAGCACGGAACCTCGCGTACAAGTTATATGCTAGACCATACACATTTCTCTCTTCTATAAGTCTGAATCGCAAATATGATGAATCTGTGTGTCTTCAATTGAACAAAGATTTAATAATCCACGTCCATACACTTGCCATCGGTAGCACTGGGTACTCAAAAAGCTCCCATGAATGGAATTTTAATGATAGAAATACACCTCCATTCAGAACTTTTAAAAGGTTCAAACGTTGCTCATCTGATACAGTGATGTGTGGCATTTTCCATATTATTTTGTTGATGGTGACCTCATTCTCTTCGTTAGCTCCTTGAATATATGAGTTGCTGTCAAATGTGCTCTGCACCAGAAAACGTCCCTCTGTAATATTCATAACAACTCGCTGCATGTCGCCAAAGTACCCCTTAAGCAGTTTTAGAGCTATACATGCAGTAAATCTTTTGCAATCTTCCGCTGTTCTACCAACTGGCTCGTCTATGAACCATCTGGCATTTGCTAAATGGTTCAGATCTGAGGGAGATGCTGAGACATATGTTTCACGAGATGATGCTGTGCCTACTTTGCATGTGCAGTCAAATCTCAGTCCCATTAAGTTCATGCCATATCTCATGAAACAGGAATGCTAAAGCATTGCATGTACTATCCTTTTTCATAAATGATCCATCCAGATATATGAAACTATTGCACAGAAGGGTTAAAGTATATTGGTGTTGGATGACAATTCTAATTTCATCGTTCTTGTTAAAATCTGTTGAAGCATAAGATTTATGCGAGAGATATTCCTTGCGTATAATATGACTGTCATATTCCACAGGTTAGTTATGTTGAATGATGTCATTGCAAGCTTTCAGACCCATTGTTATAAAAAAACTCGTAGTTCGCAGGTGTTATAACCTTGGTTTTCTGTTGTGAAGTGCCACGCTGTGGGATGTGTGCTGTGGTTTTATACTTTATACCCATTCTGTTCTTGCTGACATTACAGGGCTGCCGCGATCCAAGACGTGTTGAAGATCATCACCACTTCCGACTCCTGGAAAGTCCTGGTTGGTTGAAGGTCATCGTTGTAGCTTCCGAGTTTCTGCATGTTCGATGTCACTGCTATCCTGCTTCAGATGTAGTCATAAAATTACTTCCTCGCCCCAAAAGTCGACAAGATGATTATCATGGTCCATATTACGCAGCTCCAGATAGTCCAATGTGTGGACTGTCACTGGGAGGTACACACCGTTGGTTGGGGTCTCAGTTATCTTATACCCAGTTCCAGTTCATGGGAAGAATCGCACATTGTATGAATAATCTACTGTCGAGATAAGAGTTTTTTGCAGTGTTACATTCAACACGGATTGTACTGACAGGAATTATATCTACTGACTGGTCGAATATGTGAAATTTTTTAGGATCCTTCTTCAAAACTTGTCCTTTTGTGAAATCTAGTAATCGTCCCACTGAAACTTTCTGGTTAAGGCCAATCGGTGCATTCGCTGTCTTTATTTCAGATTTGAGTATATGATGTTTGCACATAGGACAATCAATTTTCCAGATGGTTTTAAGATATCGTTTAAATCATCTGTATCATATGCACCGGGTTCTATTGCCACAATTTATTTTCGACCAGCAATTTCCAGATGAAGTGTATTGTTAGCCTCTGCGACATTCGGAAAGCTGTTGTACCTCTCCAGTGCAACCAATGCAGTACTCCACATTCCATTGCTTAAATCAGTCGGTGGGAAGTAATCTGTGGGTAATACAGACGATCGTTCCTTTAAAGTCAAAGTATACAACACTAAATCTGAATCTCAATTCATAAGTGGATGCTTAATGCACTTCCTTATATATATATATATGCTTCTTCATATACGTTAGAGGAAACGATGCAAGAATGTTCACACTTACTGTCATTTCTTGTTAACAATATTAGCTTATTCAGCAGCTTTCATTCAGTTAATACTCGACAGAAATCAGACCTGCATTTGGATCGGACTTCCTTAACTCTTGTGCAGAAAGGTGTGCAGTGTACTGCTGCATCCATTTTCAATAAGCTACCACTTGAATTCAAAACTCTTAGCAGTAATCCACGCGCTTTCAAATCGAAACTGACGAGTTTCCTCATGGCACGCTACTTCTATTCTGTGGAGGAGTACCTTGAAAAATTAAGCTGATTCTTGTTGTGTTGTTGATTGCGTTTATTTTAACTTATGGACTGACTTTTTTCGGTTTCATGAACATTTATTTTTATCTGTTGTTACTTTTATGTAGTAATTTCATGTACTGAGACGTTGCATGACCTTGGAGATTTGCTCCTCAATTGGGTCCTACGGAACTTGACGTGTAAATAAAAATAAATAAATAAGTAAGTATTAAAGTCTCGATAGCGATAAAAATTGTAGAACACACGTCTTCTGTTGGTGATAGATCGTTGTAGCTCTTCTGGTGTTTTCAGGTCTCCAAATAACTCGAAATAGCAAACATTGTTTGTATTATTCTTAACATACGCTATCCAGTGGCTTCCAGGTCCTCCAGCAACATATAAATTCACAACTCCACATTCTCTTGGTTTCCATGTAGCCTTCAGTGATGTGTCCCTCATAAACACACAGCGGGATCTTGCAATGCTGAATTTTTTCCCAACGCTAGGCAGATCTGTATTTGTAAGCAGTCTATCCGGTAGGAAGGCTAACTTTTTTTTATATGTGTGAAGAGACCTAATCCTTTCTTGTAAGGTCTCAGGTGTAGACCTTTTCCGATGGCTGCTGCTTTCATCCTGCGATTATGTCTCCTTGCATCCTCTAGCTGATTTTGTGAGTTCTGTGCGTTCTGGACTGTTCTGACGATACCCACAGCACCACTAACCAGTAAACCCATCGCCGATAGACCTGCGAGGGCAGGAATGAAGAAGGGGATAATCCCACCCGATTTCTTGGCTATTGGCAGAACCCAGGGTAATTTAACCGTTCCTTTATGCTTCAGGGCGCTTTTAGTGCCATACATCGCTGTCAGGATATGGTTTTTTAACTCCTTCTTCTTCATCACTGTTGCTTGCTTGCTTCTTCTTCTTCTTCAGTGCACGGCCTGCAGCGTTCATAACTTGCTTGAAATTCACCACCAACCCCACTTAATTTTACCTCACATTATTGTATCAACTACAAATGCTGCAGCGCGTTGTCCTATGCCAGTAGCCTTTCTCAGACATATTGCCTTGGCTTTATCAGCTACAATTCGATGTGCAGCGTGATGTCGTCAGAGATCTTTTATGTACCCAACGTTGTGTTCCAAACACGCCTCATCAAGCAGCTTAAGCCCCCTATCTCCACCAAACAAATGTTTTTGAAGCTTTGTACCAGGGCCGCAGTAATTACACCGTGGTATGTGCAATTCTGCTGGACTTTTGTCGATAATACCACCGCAGCCTATAATGTGTCTCCTATTGTGCATATTATGCTATTGTGCTGGTTGGACTCCATGGACTCCATTACATATCGAATCGCCAGCGCCACTTCAGCTGTTTTGTGCTGCAGGAAACCAAGCCATTTCATTAGTGCTCTATTCCCTTGACGTCCTATGACACCTTCTATGAGAAATTGTGTGATTCTGAGCTCTTCTGCATTTCCTCTGTGTAAAAGCGTCCTAAAATTTCAGTGCCACTGCTATCCTTTGAGATGCAAGTTCAAGGATTTGTTTCTCTGCACCTCGGAAACTGTGAATATCTCTCTCAACCAATCAACTTGTCAAATGCTGTCTTGTGTTTCGAAATCTGTTCCAAATCACCCATATTAAATTTCTGTTTATATGGATCCAACGTTTTAATACGATAGTACATCGTATCCATGAGACCATTGTCATGCACATCGATTAGTCTCATTTTCATTGTGTTATGTTTGGTTCGATTATACGGTACAATTATTTCAGGGATGATATCTGTCCGTTTGTATGAGCCGCAAAGACTAAAATATATCCACACTTGACATTTTATTTCTCTGCTCAGACATTCCACGATATTCGCCTCCAGGTGGGTGAATGTTGAGCAGCGGTGTATTCCGTACCACTGCATCAGTCTTGAAATACGTACCTATTGTACAACTCTCCACAGTGATCGGTTTGGAGGTTGTCCATAAATCGATTTGTCCCTGTCTGCAACAAACGCTCAAACACCTCCGTAAGTTTCTCCTCGTTTTCGTTGTAACAGGTAATGCCAGGCAAATTTGGAGTATGGCCATTAAAATATATCTGAATCCATTATTTTCATGTGAATATTCCCTCATATCTACAAAATCAGTCTTCCTTAAGTCAGCCAAATCTTTAATTATAACATATCTATGACGCTGTGTTTTACGTGCTAGTTTGTGCAGTTCTCGAACTACTGTCTCCATTCTCATTCGATTATTCTTTTCTCTCTAAGCTCAGAAATTATTGAAACAACCTCGTTCGAATGAACAGTATTACTGGCAGCAGCTGATGCCATTAGCAGTCGTAATTCAATCTATTAGCTCATTGGCATCATCACAGTAAATATTATTCGGGGTCGATTGCTGACTCTTTTATGCTGAATGTCAATACATCTACATCTACATGGATAGTCTGCAAATCACATTGAAAGTTGGTGACTGAAATTTCGTGAGAAGATTCCGCAGCAACGAAAAACGGCTTTGTTTTAGTAATGTCAGCCCCAAATCCTGTGTCATTTCGGTGATACTCTCTCCCCTGTTTCGCGATAATACAAAACGTGCTTCCCTCTTTGAATTTTCTCTTCAGTTCTATGTAGTAAGGACCCCATACCATGCAGTGGTATTCTAAAAGAGCACGGACAAGCATACTGCAGGCAGTCTCTTTAGAAGATCTGTTACATTTTCTAAGTGCCCTGCCAGTCTTTGGTTAGCCTTCCCCACAACATTTTTATGTGTTCCTTCCAATTGAAGTTGTTCATAATTGTAATTCCTAGGTATTTAGTTGAATTTACAGCCTTTAGATTTTACTGATTTATCGTTTAATCGAAGTTTAATGGATTCCTTTTAGCACTCATGTGGATGGCCTCACACTTTTCATTATTAAGAGTCAATTGCGAAAATTTGCCCCATACAGATATCTTATCTAAATCGTTTTGCAATTGGTTTGATCTTCTCATGACTTTACTACTCGATAAACGACAGCATCATCTGCAAACAATATAAAACGTCTGCTGATATTGTCTCCTAAATCGTTTATATAGATAAGGAACAGCAAAGGGCCTATAGCACTACCCTGGGGAACGCCAGAAATCACTTCTGTTTTACTCGATGACTTGCCGTCAGTTAATACGAACTGTGACCTCTCTGTCTGTGTGGTGCAGTGACAAAAGCTATCACCAGTGCTATGTCGAACGTCTAATAATAATGGTTTTATAATGTCTCTGTATTTCAGAGTGTGTTGGTTTCCTGCTTTCCTGTGTACACCGGTCAAATGTATTATTTCACTATACATCTCCAGATCTTTGGATGAATAATTCACAGTTTTTGAAGGTTTTAGGAAAATGAGGCTCAGTAGACCTGGTGTTCTTTGAAATTCCATGTCCCCTCTCTGTACCGTTTTTTCATTTAAACTTATAGGCTGGTTGCCCAACATGTATGGCTTTTCACCACTGACACCGAATGTTGTTTCTATACTAGCATTTCTGTGATGCTTAATGAAACTGGTAATAGCAGCATCATTGTTGTTTTGTAATATCACTGAGAGTTCATTGAAAGATTCAGTAGCTAGTTCTTGGTGTATGCTCTCGATTCAACTGTGCAAGCCTTAGCTGTCATAACTTCTCTCGAACAGCCTTACGTGCAGTGATGACCTTGTGAATAGTCGATATCTTGTTATACAACGTATACTATGCAGGCCACTTCAAAGACTGCACTACACTCAACCTTTACAGTTAAGTCAGGTACTTTCTTTTCAGTTTCATTTGTACTGGGTGGCAGCCAGCCAAGGAGTATTTAGGGAATTGGTTTAAAAAGTTTATTTCAAAGACCCCAGTCAAATCTTTACGAGTTTTCTCCCACAGCAGCCGGCCGGAGTGGCCGAGCGGTTCTAGGCGCTACAGTCTGGAACCGCGCGACTGCTACGGTCGCAGGTTCGTATCCTGCCTCGGGCATGGATGTGTGTGATGTCCTTAGGTTAGTTAGGTTTAAGTAGTTCTAAGTTCTAGGGGACTGATGACCTCAGAATTTTTAAGTCCCATAGTGCTCAGAGCCATTTGAACCAATTTCTCCCACAGCAACTTCCCCTATGCCTATGTGACACAAGTTACCTGTCTTTTAGGACTGAGGCAGTTGTGCCCAGTGACAGACATGCCTTGAGGCCCCTGCTGAAATTGCTAGTTAATTCACGCAATCGGTTTCTGCCATTAGCGTGCATGGGATATAGGACCTGTGTGAGTACACTGGAGGATTCTGCAGTGCAGAACACAGTTGCTTCTCTCTCTTGTGATCCAGACCTCGAGCAGAACAGACATCTTTCATGGGGAGCAGATCCTCCGGCTCTGCATCCCATGGCCGGCCACCAACATAGCTTAAAATGAATCACCTCCCCTTCCGTTGCAAACTTACTTAGTTGTTTGTCCTCGTATTCCGTACGTTGGAGAGACTAGTGTTTAACAACCCGTCGACAACGAGTTCACGCGCGGATTAAGGGGAGGATGGAGAAGGAAGTCGGCCGTGCCCTTTCAGAGGAACCATCCCGGCATTTGCCTTAAACGGTTTAGGGAAATCACGGAAAACCTAAATCAGGTTGGCCTGTCGTGAGTTTGTACCGTCGTCCTCCTATACATCGAAATATATTCTCTTCCCTTGGCCAAATATCCTATTTTGTCATTTAACGTCCACCCTGGATGCCCATTAACAAGTCCTGACCGCTCGAGCACCTCTGCGTTGTCGTCATAAGCCGGGTGGAACAACCTTCTTGCCGCACCCCCTTTCTGTACATTGTTGTCAGAAGTGGGATTGAACAATTCCCTCTCCCGGCTCGTGTACATAGTCGTAGGAAGTGGCATTCAATAACAACTTCCTCTCTCCACTCATGTACATTGTCGTCAGAAGTGGGATCCAACAACTCCCTCTCTCCACTCGAGTATGTTGGTGTTAGAATCGCGATACGTCCCCACTATTCGGTCCATAGGGCGCCCGTTTACTTTTGGTTCATGTTTGACGTTATGTGTCGGTCAGTATTCGTCGCTGTTATTCTACAGCTTGCCGAGGTTTCCTGCATGCCGCAGCTCATCGGCTGCATCTCCCGATAAAAGGGAGCACCAAGAAGTGCACAACGAACTGGAGAAAGCCAATTGATACAAGGCAAAGACTAGCCATTTGTTTGAGGAATGTTTTTACCATTTGTGGTCTCTTTGTGCTTCATACAGAAGTCATATAAATTATTCCATTTCAGTTTTGCTGTATCATATTAAAGGTTCGGCGGAAGAAAGTGCTATCCCACAATGTAGTTACGAGTGGAGTGATAAATTTATATGCAGTGTTTACGAATACAGCAAACGATAGAAACATCTAGTTCCGTATGTCCTGCTAGAGAGAACTTTCTAATAAACAGATCGTTTTGTTTCATTGTATTCATAAGATTGTCATTGAATTTAAACAAACATATCTTTGGTCGTTAACTTATCTATTCGTTCTACCGGCATAATTGATTTTAATCTTTTCCAGATACTTGACTACTGGGGACAGCCACCAGCCCATAGCTTTTGCTTTTCGATTAGGACGTTCAACAGTCTCAGAAATTGTGAAAGAAGTGTGCCAGGCAAGATGGACTGTTGTACACCCAAGTATTTACCTACTCCTACAACAGAGATGTGGAAGAAATCTGAAGAAGGATTTCTAGAACTTAGGGGGTTTCCAACTGCCTTGGAAGCATAGACGGAAAGCATACCAGGTTAAAATACCCGAAGAGCAGTGGATCCCAGTTCTTCTGTTATAAACAATTCTTTTCGCCAGTTCTCCTGGCGATCGTTGATCCATACTACAAGTTTACAGTAATTGACATTGGAAATTATGGACGTCACAGTGACAACACTACTTTTGAGAATTCAGCTTTCTATCAAGCGTATATCGAGGGCAAAAGTATTCTACCTCCAAAGCCACTACTGGGTACAGGCATTCCTGTTCCTCGTGTTTTCATTGGTGAAACTTCAGACTTACTTACTGAGCGATATCCAAAACCTGGAGTAATCAACAACGCTAAGAAGAAGCAATTCAGTGCCTGGCTCAGCCCAACACGTCGTGTAGCGGGAAATGACTGGTATGTTGGCAATGAAATGGCGCGTATTTTTAAGAGCCATAGAAACCGTTGTTGAAACTGCAGAACATATTGTTAAAACGGCTTGCTGTTTGCACAATTACCGTATATCAAATAATAACAAAGAATACCCATCTTCTGAAAGTGAAGAAGAGTACAAGCCAATACATGCATTCGTAGATATTGGATCAACTAATCGAAGGTCACCTATTGCTGCAATTCAAGTTTGTGAACATTTTGCTGATTATTTCAACAGAAGATAAGCTACAAGACACGGAGATAAATTTGATTACCTCAGATTTTAATTACAAATCATGTTATAAACATATTATTACGAGATTACTTTGGAATACCTACCAAGTGTTTCGACCAGTTTGTCAGCACAACGCATTTGTGTCAAAAGCAATGGAGCTATGATAAACTGCGAAAGAGACAGTATGTGAGAACAGGAAGACTTGTAGATTCTTTAGAAAAGTCAGTTTTGTTTATTCCATTTACTACAGCAATTGGTTTACAAAATATTATTGTTATTTCTATACAAGTATAAATTACACAAGTACAGAGCTTTTACGTGTGAAAAATCTGAAGTGCTCAAAGTTGTGTGAGGATGATTGTATCAGGGATTCAGGTCCTGACCTACATCGTCAGTTGATGTGCCAGTATTTGAACCACCAAATGCAGCGGGCTCACGGAAATCAGCGTGGGCCGAGTCTACTGAAAGACTTTGAGAGACACGTGTTCGCTGTTGCTCATCGATTCCGCGAGCTCAGCCTCCGCAAATAACTGTGTCTGTTGCACTTTAGGCTTAGCTTGTGATCTAACTGTAAGACGTTTGTATGTTTTTGCATAGCTTAAAAATAAATGATCAACTACGTCATGCTTATCCTGGTACTGATGTTTCTTTTGCAAGTAACTCATTATACGATCAAAATCAGCACTTGGTCCCTGCTTTCTCATTTTTGTAGCGGTTGCCTTCTTTCGCGCTGAAGATGGTTCAAAAACCTCTGTGCATTGATCCTGAGATTCCCCTTCATACTCATGTGTTAGCAACTCTGGCTGAGAAAAAATTAAGGAGTCTGATGAGTGTTCACCTGACTGTGAGTGTCTTTCGGTGTCACTTGTGACTGCCTCTCTTGAGCAAGGAATAAATGATGTTGTTGGTCGTGCTTCCAGAGCACAGTCCATGAACCTCATGTGTTCACTCCACGGCCATGATCTGTACCGTTTCAAGCTCTGGCCAGTGGTACCTTTTACCATCTTCTTGTGTCTGGCGTAGGCATCTCTCAAGTTCCTCCACTTCTTTTTCAGGGTCTCGGCTGCAAATGAAAAAATGTACTGGTAATGTATTCTTGTAGAAGGTATAAAGAAAATAATGATTGTGGCAGATGTCTGAACTGGAAACAATTACAGTCAAAGAGGTCTCTAATGTTAACATCATATGAAAATGTATTTTATGACATGCTACTATTCCCATTCAAATATGAAATTCTCTTTCCGTATATGGTCGTCTAGTATTGTGTATTCGTCCTGTGACAATTATTCTAGCCAGTAATTATTTTCTTTGTCATCAAAGATTTTTTTCCCATACTTGGCAAGTTGACAAAACCAGAACGGTAGAATTTACACCTGAAGTAGAAAATTCTACCATTTCATGGCAGTAAAACAAATGGGTATTAAAATATCGAACTATATAAGCAATTGTATGATCCATATGAACCCTTAACAAGCTGAGCCTGTCATACCCATGGAGACATACACTGTAGTATCTCATAACGCAATTAACTGCAGAGCAAGACATGTCGCATTTTCAATAAAGGGCAGTTTCGTTGTTACTACAATATCACATTTGAGTAACAGAATACCTTTAAAGGAAAGATAACCAAGCGACACCTCTCTGAAGAAACATACAATATCCTATTTCTGTGTTATCCATACAAACCTCAGTCGGTAAATTCCTTAGTGACTGTAAATGTTAAGAAAACAACAATGTTTTGGATCATTGGCAAAATTATGTGAAATATATTTCTCATAATATCGGAAATATTACTTTGATTTGTATTATGAAAGAGTTACGTGGAATAGCATCTTCTGTTGTTAGCGTTAAATACTTCGGGCATGGATGTGTGTGATGTCCTTAGGTTAGTTAGGTTTAAGTAGTTCCAAGTTCTAGGGGACTGATGACCTCAGATGTTAAGTCCCATAGTGCTCAGAGCCATTTGAACCATTTTTTTTTGTTAGCGTTAAAAACATGCATGGGAATAACACACGACCTCAAAATATACGACGTGGGGAGAGACAATGAATTTTCGTGTAAATGGAATACAATTACCATACATCAAGGCGGATTATAACAAAGGTGACGGTTCTTTTCTCTTTCCACTTTCTAAGCGTAGTTTTCCATTTTGATGGCGTTGTTGGTTACATACTTCCAGATGCTTTAATTTGTAATATACACTAGATGAATTCCAGTACTTGATAATATACTCGTACTTTACTACACTTTTGCTTTCGTGAAACTTAAAATTTTGCAAAAATATTTACCATTTTGATCCAGTTTAGCAGCTATATCCCTCCAAACTTCAGCCTACTTCAGAATGTTCTTGTAATCAGGATCGGGTGTCTGATACAAAAAGTTGTATTCTCTCACCTCCTCTATAAGCCTTTCTGTGTGCATGATGCGTGCACTACGAGCTGCAAGACAAAAACTGCCTCACGCCGCTGCTTCCATTGTGACAACAGAGCAGTAGAATGTGCCAACAGTGGCAAGCAGCCGCTCCGGCTTGCGGCGAATCGGTAATCTGTGACAACCCGGCGGTGGTCGGTGCGGTAGGCCGGTTACCGGTGCGTCAGAGCAGCAGCCCCTTCAGGGGGACACGTGTGGAACGCGCGCGTAGCGCTGTAGTGTCGTGTCACGTCACACGCCAGTGTTGCTGTATACCGAGGCACTGCATCCATGTGTTCAGAGAAGAACGTAGAGAGCGAATAGGAACCTTCAGATTTGTTAACTATAGTAAGAATTTTGCATCTTATACAGTTATTACCTTTTTTGGACGTGTCTTTACATACAAGAACGATTTGAACTTTTGTGAGTATAGTTGTAGGGGGATACGTTGAATATGTAATTGTTCCTAGATGAGCACTTCAGATGTATGTTGGTTGGATAGTTAATGCCCGGGTAATTTAAAAACGTACTTCCGTTGAACTTGTGTATTGCAGTGGATTCCTTATCCTTGTTTTAAATTCTATTGTCGTTGAAGTATTTCTTGCTCAGTTGTAGTGATAATAACTTTTTACCTCGATGGGAGTCTGTTTTTATTGCAAGGTCAGGCAGAGACGGGAAGTCCGCGTCTAGGCCTTGTAAGAAAAGGAACAAACTATTAGATTCAGATCTGGTATTGTTTATCAGAGTACAAGTGGGATTAGGCGACTTGAGCCCCCAAGCACTTGTGTTGCCGAACAATGGGAAGCTGTCTGACTTGGCAGATCGCGGAACGAAGCGAATGAAATTTTTTTTTTTTTTTTTTTTTTTTTTTTTTTTTTTTTTTTTTTTTTTCTTTCCCTCGTCCCTCTACAATCTCTTTCTCGACCTTTTATTCTTTTTCTGTTCAAGCCATCTGTTTTTCTTAAGTGGTAGTTGCTTATAACTGATACCTCAGTGCACGAAGCTACGATGTATTATGTGATGCACTGTACTAAGAGTTATGACGAAGGACCTGTTGTAGCCGGCCGGGGTGGCCGGCGGTTCTGGGCGCTACAGTCTGGAACCGCGCGACCGCTACGGTCGCAGGTTCGAATCCTGCATCGGGCATGGATGTGTGTGTTGTCCTTAGGTTAGTTAGGTTTAAGTAGTTCTAAGTTCTAGGGGACTTATGACCTCAGCAGTTGAGTCCCATAGTGCTCAGAGCCATTTGAACCATTTTTGATCTGTTGTATCCTTGTAAGTTGTTAAGTGAGGGTATAATGATTTCGGTTGTTGTCCTCTAGAGGGCAGGAAAATTTTGTTGGTATGAAGATATTTATAAAGTTATTTCTTGAGGTTATTTGTGAGCCGACAAGAGGTCATTTGGTTAAGATACTTAAAGGTAATTACGTGCAGGCAAGAGTTCCTGTGGCAGTAGTTTTAAGCGATGTTGTTTCTGTTGTGTAGATAATGTTTTGCGGTGGAAGTTGAGGAGGATATCTTTACCAATAATGTGCAGATGATTTATATTTAAACGGTGTATTTTATGTTGTCACCTCCAGACGTCAGAGTAAAACCGTTATCCATGTTTCAAATTACCTCGCAGCGAGTTTCCAATTGTGACAATGTGTTTTTGGAGTCTTTTTAAGTTGCAGCTTCTGTCACCTGTGAATGCTTGCTTTAAGCAGAGATTGCATGATGCAAACATGTGGATCGGCACAGGTGTCGCCTTGCGATAAGCCAGCCACGTAAACACGCTACCACCACTCTTCGCTTTCTTCGTCTTGTCTGTCGTAATTAAGTCTGGTTTTCGTGTGGTATAGGTTTTCAGTGAGTATAGACAGTGTTGACCTTTGTACAAAATTGTTCCATCATCTTTTGAAAGATCTTTTGTCTACTGCCTGTGTTTTAATTTGCATATTTTCTCTAAGTATTTGTCTGGGACATTGTACTTGCTCAGTTGACTAATTTATAGAGTATAAGTTTTACGTGGTTGTAAATAAACGTTAATAGTTTTTAGGGGAAGGATGGCCCAGGTGTGTATCTATTTGTATTCTGTGGAGAGTTTAGGTACTTCTGAAGATTTTTGAGGTGCTTAAAGATACACCTCTCCCATCTGCCGTGTAGATCTTTGTCATGTGATGAATTAAGATATTTGCATTATTCAACTTTGTTCTAGACCTTGGATGTACTGTAGATCTCTTTTATTGACAAGGATTTTTGCATTAAGTTTACGTTACTAAAGTTTTTCTACAACGCTACATTTTACAAGCGAGCTTTGTTGAATGTTTCATTTTGTTCGAATCTAGAACGTGCAACCTATCTTTGCAGTGTCTATTGACAGTCGTTTATTGTTCAATGGGTCGTTATAGCTCATTTCGAATTTTCATCTATCTTTTGTAACTAATGTCCCACTGCTATGCAGGCACGGTATTTCCACTGACGGTTCAGAATAATTTATTTCCGTTATTTTCTTGCAAGGAGCTGCTCATAAGGGTTAAAAATAAATGTGCGTTTGTAATTCTCATGTACGCCGAACTGACCGTTTTCCATCAGTCTCTCTTTATAGAACTGTCGTGACTTGTGCCCAGTGAAATTAACATTTACTTTTTCTTACCTACGTGTTTTATGCGGTGTATTAAGTCTTGTATGACTCACTACCGGAATTTTCGTCACTTTGGGGCGACTTTTTTGTAGTTTGGATGCAGACAATCCAACGATTGGCCAGTGTTTTCTGAATGTTGTGTCTTCTGAAATTCGACATAGAGATGGAATTTGTCATGCTGTCCCCGTTTGAAAATTAAAACAGGTATTGTACTAACGACCGTTCCGAGCTTTCTGAAACATTGTTTAAAATGCTGCCTTGCATTTGGTTTAGTCGTACAAAAGTTAGTATCCCTTCAAGTACAAATTTAGTGCTGCTCTGTGCCGATCGTTATTGGTTTTTAACCTACTGTCAGATACCATTGTCTGGCTCTGTTTTTACGCGCACTTAGCGTCGCATCGCTGGAACATATCACCAGTTGTACTTTCAAATACATTATGCGTATTTCAAGCTCACTTTAGAAGCGCTGCTGCTGTGCCATGCAGAGCCTGCCTTTCTAGACCAGAAATTTTACGAATAGATCGAGGATATTCTTAGTTGTTTTGTCGTGGTGGTCACAAATTTTATTTGCCTCTTCTAGAGTTTTGTCTGTGTATTTCTCCATGCCTATAACTTCGTTTCACAAGCTTATTTTATGCCACTGAAGGTCCCCTGATATCTGAAAACTGTAAACTCTAAGAGCAGTTGACAAGACAGATATTTTCCTTGAACTTTGTTATTTTAGAGGAAAAAATAAGGTTGTAATCGACCCTCATTTTCAACTGATAATCCATCGAGTGAGTTCTGTTTTTGTCCTTCAGTTTTTCTAGTTGTAATTTTAGTTTCGAAGGACAGTTTATTAATAATTATTGCATTGTAACAGGTTTGTAGAAAGTCGTGGTTGAGTGACACTACTGGGGAAAATATTAAGTCTGTGTTTTATTCTTAGAACTAGATGTACTTTCTTGGTGTATTTGCATGCTGTATCTCCTTACATTAATGGCAATTAATGTGTTTTCCTGTCAAAGGGACTTAATTAGAATGGTATTGAATCAGTGGATTGTGGTTTTGCCTAAAGTTGGTCGATGTGGTAATGAGCAGTATTCTTACATAAGGTAATGAATATTAACGATTTGGCACAGATTTTTTCCTTCGAGTACTTTTGCTTTATGTTATTTTTGTAACTGTAATGTTGTGAGATGACACATGTTCGTTATTTTATTTTGTGGTTCCGGGAATTCGATAAGCATTTGAAGTTGTGTTTTCCACAATTATTGAATTTAAGTTGAAACTGTATTATGACTAAGAGGAGAAGGAGATTCGTGTTTAACGTCCCGTCGACGTCGAGGTCATTGGGGACGAAGCACAAGTTCGGGTGAGGGAAGGATGGGGAAGGAAACCGGCCGTGCCTTTTCGAAGGAACCATCCTGGCATTTGCCTTCAGCGGTTTAGGGAAATCATGGACAACCTAAATCAGGATGGCAGAAAGCGGATTTGAACCGTTCTCCAGCCGAATGCGAGTCCAGTGTGCTAACCATTGCGCCACCTCGCTCGGTTTATGACAAGCAAGCCCTTACACTAGGTGTATTCGCCTTACAAATATTTAAAGTTATACCAGAACCTCATTTTGCAGTTGGACAATATTATGTGGAATCTTTATCTGCAACATACGAGAAATATAGAAGATAGCCATTCATCAAACCAATGTTTGTTGTTGTGCAAACCAGTAACCACAACAGCATATCAACCTTGTTGATTTTCCTTTGCCTCAATTATGCCTAATTAACGTACATGTAAAACTGTCTGCATAATTTTAACTAAGTGATGTGGAAGTACTGTTACCGTGAGGCAATTTAAAATGGTTTCAAGTGTCATTGCTTTTCTGAGATTTTCACTATTATTTGGCTGTACTGGCCATTACCATCAATGAAGTATCATAGTCGAGGCAGCGGCGTTTTATCAGATACTGTAGATACTGTAGCTATTTTATCTACCCTTTTTCCATTTAAAGCCGGCCGGAGTGGCCGAGCGGTTAAAGGCTCTACAGTCTGGAACCGCACGACCGCTACGGTCGCAGGTTCGAATCCTGCCTCGGGCATGGATGTGTGTGATGTCCTTAGTTAGGTTTAAGTAGTTCTAAGTTCTAGGGGACTTATGACCACAGCAGTTGAGTCCCATAGTGCTCAGAGCCATTTGAACCATTTTTTTTTTTCCATTTAAAATTGATGAATAGCTTTGACCTACGTGTAATGTTGCACTGGTGCTTTCTCACTATGTATTCCTAAGTATGCCATGTTCTGAAGGACTACTACTGTATGTGGTAATTTAAGGTGTCTTAAAGTGAGTAGGCACAATTTTGATATTAGCTGGCTTTGACGTGTAGTCGTTGCTCGCTCTGAGTTAATCCGTAATTCCAATATCTTGTCGGTGTAAGAAAAGGTTTTGTACTTTTATTTTAACATTGGTTAATGAAAATAAAAGTTTTCGTGTGATTTGTGGTACATCATCTCTTCACCTTGCGAAATGCTTGCTACATTTTACTGAAACTGTGTTAATATGTTGTAGCCTGTCGGATTTTGTGCAGCTGCTACCCTTAACAACAGCTGATGTAGCAAGATTTTACCTTTGCTATTACTCTTTTTCAGATATACTTAATCCAGTTCTAACAGATGACAGGTGTTAATGTTGTGCAGGAAGCTCACTTATTATGTTTTTTAAGAGGGTTGGAACTTAAATAGAGGCAACTATATATTCATAACCGATACAAAAGAGTTACATGTGAACTGCCTGTCGAATCGCTGAAACAGTTCCGAAGCGAATGCCACGAAGTGGTTCCTTCATCTTCGGAATCAAATCAAAGTCACAAGGACTTAAGTCCGGGGAGTATGGTGGATGGTACAGTATTTCCCAGTCCTATCGACCGAACAGGGCAGCCACTGCTTGCGCTGTATGCGTCCGCGCATTGTCGTGCAAAATTATGGGTGGGTTGCACAGAAAGTGTCGCCGCTTCTTTCGCAAAGCTGGTCGCAGATGATGCTCCAAAAACGAACAGTAATACGACTTTAGTCCTTATGACTTTGATTCGATTCCGAAATTGAAGGAACGAATTCGTGGTATTCGCTTCAGAACTGTTCCAGAGATTCGACAGGCAGTAGACCGCTCCATTCGCACATCAACAGAACAGGCTCTGCTAATGATATACTACGCCTTCCACATCGCTGGCAACTACTTTGAAGGACAGTAACAGGTACGAACATGTAATTCTTTTGTATCGGTTGTGAATAAATAGTTGCCACTATTTAAGAATTTAGTATTCTGTCACGTTGTTGATGAATTTTATGTTTTGGCATTAGTTCCTCTATGTAGCAGTCAGATTCAAATTTGCCAGACAACACAAACAAGTACACATTTCTAGGAGCACCTGCAAACTATTCAAAGATCAGCGCTGATTCAGTTCGACCATTATCTACTTCGCATTACACTGGGTATAGTATTGCAACAGTAAATTAATAGTATATGTGTTTCCTGCACCTAACAAAAACGATAATAGTCCATTCCTCTTTTGTGAAGCTCCTTGGCACGATTTTAACTTCCTTTATTTTAGGGTTTGATTATATGGAGAGTGATGATTTCAGTTATTACGTAAGCTATTGTATTTCTGCACAAAATTTAAATATTTAATGTTTTGCTATACTTATCTGTGCTATACTTATCTGATGAAATTTGATAAACTTGACTACATGTAAGTTCACTCCCACTTACACTAAATGAAACAATTATAACAGATCCCTCCCATAGCTTTAAGGCCTCTACTAGCGTAAATCGTCTTTCCAGGGAGTGGCTGACACCCTTTTGTAAGCAACATGAGTCACCACTCCTCTGGAAGAGAGGAAGGAATATACAGGGTGGCAACCAGTCAAGGAGTATTTAGGGATTTAGTTTAAAAAAATTATTTCAAAGACCTCAGTCAAATCTTTATAAGTTTTCTCCCGGAGCAACTTCCGCTGTGCTTACGTGACACAAGTTGTCTGTCTTTCAGAACGAGGCAGTTCTGTCCAGTTACAGGTGCTGAAAAGCGACGCCCATGAGCCCTCTGCTGAAATTGCTAGCTAATTCACGCAATAAGTTTCAGCCAACAATGAACGTGGGATACAGATCACGTGTGTGGACGCTGGAGGATTCTGCAGTGCAGAAGACCGCTGCATTTCTCTCTTTTTTCTGACCCAGGCCCCGAGCAGAAAAGACGTCTTTATTTGGAGACAGAGCCTCTGGCTCTGTGCCCCGCGGCCGGCTGTCAATATATGAACCGCCTCCCCTTCCATTTCCCATTCATTTTGTTGTTCGTTCTCCTAGACTGGCGTACACCTGGTAACTACCACCCTAGGGGCGCCCCTTGTATCCCATACATTGAAATATATTCTCTCTCTTTGGCCAAATTTCCTATTTTGTCATTTAACGTCCACCCTGGATGTTAACTGACAAGTCCAGACTCTCGCTTTGCTTAGACAGCACGTATCATTCGCAAAAGCTCTATGGGTGAAAATCTCTCATATACACACATCAAAAAAGTTTTGCGTCCCACAGGTTCCCAGAACTCCTGAAGATAGACGTTGACTGTGGAATTTGTATCACACACACAGTCCCTTTGACTGTTCAGAGATGTCACTAAACCCGCCCATGGATGCATGAGCAGCGCCTATTAGACGGAGAGGGTCTGACAGCCGATCCGTCCCAGTCATTCCACCAGGAAGGAGGTACACGGCTCGTGTTGTCTGTAGTTCAACCGTGCCTAGACAGTCAATACCGCGGTTCGATAGCGTCCACATTATTACTTTGTGCCAGGAAGGGCTCTCAACAAGGGAAGTGTCCAGGCGTCTCGGAGTGAACCAAAGCAATGTTGTTCGGACATGGAGGAGATACAGAGAGATGACTTGCTTCGCTCAGGCTGCCCAAGGGCTACTACTGCAGTGGATGACCGCTACCTGCGGATTATGGCTCGGAGGAACCTTGACTGCAATGTCACCATGATGAATAATGTTTTTCATGCAGCCCAGGACGTCGTGTTACGACTTAAACCGTGCGCAATAGGCTGCATGATGCGCAACTTCACTCCCGACGTCCATGGCGAGGTCCATCTTTGCAACCACGACACCATGCAGTGGGATACAGATGGGTCCAACAACATGCCGAATGGACCGCTCAGGATTGGCATCACGTTCTCTTCACCAATGAGTGTCACATATGCCTTCAACCAGACAATCGTCGGAGACATGTTTGCAGGCAACCCGGTCAGGCTGAACGCCTTAAACACACTGTCCAGCGAGTGCACCAAGGTGGAGGTTCCCTGCTGTTTTGGGGTGGCATTATGTGTAGCCGACGTACGCCGCTGGTGGTCATCGAAGGCACCGAAACGCCTGTACTATACGTGAATGCCATCCTCCGACCGATAGTGCAACCATATTGGCGAGGCATTCGTCTTCATGGACGAAAATTCGCGCCCCCATCGTGTACATCCTGTGAATGACTTTCTTCGGGATAATGACATCGCTCGATTAGAGTGGCCAGCATGTTCTCCAGACATGAGCCCTATCGAACATGCCTGGGACAGATTGAAAAGCGCTGCTTATGGATGAAGTGACCCACCGGCCACTCTGAGGGATCTACGACGAGCCTGCCGCTGTGACCGAGCGGTTCTAGGCACTTCAGTCCGAAACCGCGCTGCATCTACGGTCGCAGATTCGAATCCTGCCTCGGGCATGGATGTGTGTGATGTCCTTTGGTTTGGTAGGTTTAAGTAGTTCTAAGCCTCCGATGTTAAGTCCCATAGTGCTCAGAGCCATTTGAACCATCTATGCCGAATCGCCGTTGAGGAGTGGGACAATCTGGACCAGCAGTACCTTGATGAACTTGTGGATAGTATGCCACGACGAATACAGGCATGTATCAATGCAAGAGGACGTGCTACTGGTTATTAGAGGTACCGGTGTGCACAGCAATCTGGACCACCATCTCTGAAGGTCTCGCTGTTTGGTGGTACAACATGCAAAATGTGGTTTTCATTAGCAAATAAAAAGGGGTGAAAATGATGTTTATGTTGACCTCGGTTCCAATTTTCTTTACAGGTTTCGGAACTCGCGGAACTGAGGTGATGCAAAACTTTTTTTGATGCGTATATAGCTTAGCATTTGTGCAGTCAACTGGCACTAGCTTCAGTAGAAAAAGGAATTATATTATTTGTGATACTTACGCATTACGCAATCCAATTAAATAGTAGTGTTCATTTTATTTTGAAATTTATTTTCCCTTCTACACAGATCGAGCTAACCACCACGAGCAGCAGACAGAGAGATACTGGACGCCACTACGCTTCTGGAAGTGGAAAGTGGAAAGCAAGAGATGAAAAGGAGAGAACGACACATGCTGTTATATCTAAAACACGTAAACAGTCTGAATTTTTTAATGTTCAGAATGATTTTGCCGAATATACAGAAAATGAATTACAATAAACAAAAGCTGTAGTTGATTATGAGGATGACAGTTATACTACAGAAGATTCATCAGGATATGCAACTTTTTCCGGTGTAGTTACGTTTTCCACAAGTGATACAGCAATTGAACAGACGGCAAGTCTTCCCAGTCCAGCCATATCGTCTCCAAGCCAAATTGAATTGAAAAGCATAGGAAGTCCTATCGGCCCAGTGACCTCACCTTCAAGACAAAGAGAAGTGAGAAAGATGTTACAGGCTTCTGATGTTGCTGCATCTTGTACAAGTGGAACACAAAGTGAAAGTAAAATGTATTTTAACCGAATTGGTGAGTGGCCAAACAACTTTGACAGAGATTATTGGATTATGAAAGGAAGTACCGAAGTTCGGCATATGAACAGTAGCTTTTTGTCTACAATGAAAATATATGAGAAGGAAAATAAGGCAAGATTCTGTAGAAAGTCATTTTTCAAGTATAAACATAAATTAACGAATAAAACTTACATGAGATATTGGTTGTGCTATTCAGAAAGCAAAGGGCGACTGTTCTGTTTTGTTTGCAAAGTGCCAGATTCTGACGGCTCGCCACGGTTTACGAAAGACCGATAGATGACTGGAAGAATGCAAATATTTTGCTGAAGAGACATGAGGAAAGCAGTTCGCATAGAAAAGCGATAATTCCCCTATTACTTCCAAAAACAACTATTCACATGTCGATTCTCAACTTGTAAGCCAAATTGAGAGCGAACAAAAGTATTGGCGAACACTCTTAGAACGAATTGTTGCAGTTATAAGTATTTTAGCCGAACCAGGGCTAGCGTTTCGAGGTAATGATGAAATTATTGGTTCACCCCATAATGCAAATTATTTAGGGTTATTGGAATTACTAGCCAAATTTGATGTGTTTCTGACCCAACATATACGTATTTATGCAAATAAAGGAAAGGGATATAGGTCATATTTGGCAAAAACAACGTACGAGAAATTTATCCGTCTAATTGCATCAGCCGTCCGCAGCTCGCGTTAGTGTTCTCGCTTCCCACGCACGGGATCCCGGGTTCGATTCCCGGCGGGGTCAAGAATTTTTCCTGCCTCGAGATGACTGGGTGTTGTTGTGTCGTCTTCATCATTATTATTCATCCCCCATTACGGTCAGAGGAAGGCAATGGCAAACCACCTCCACTAGGACCTTGCCTAGTACGGCGGTAAGGGTCTCCCGCATCGTCCCCTAAGCTAGTCTGAGTAGCGGACATCATCATTATCAATTACATCAGCCATACTGGAACATATTATTTGCGAAATTAAGGAACTCAAATACTATTCACTTTAATTGGATTCTACTCCTGATGTACACTCCTGGAAACGGAAAAAAGAACACATTGACACCGGTGTGTCAGACCCACCATACTTGCTCCGGACACTGCGAGAGGGCTGTACAAGCAATGATCACACGCACGGCACAGCGGACACACCAGGAACCGCGGTGTTGGCCGTCGAATGGCGCTAGCTGCGCAGCATTTGTGCACCGCCGCCGTCAGTGTCAGCCAGTTTGCCGTGGCATACGGAGCTCCATCGCAGTCTTTAACACTGGTAGCATGCCGCGACAGCGTGGACGTGAACCGTATGTGCAGTTGACGGACTTTGAGCGAGGGCGTATAGTGGGCATGCGGGAGGCCGGGTGGACGTACCGCCGAATTGCTCAACACGTGGGGCATGAGGTCTCCACAGTACATCGATGTTGTCGCCAGTGGTCGGCGGAAGGTGCACGTGCCCGTCGACCTGGGACCGGACCGCAGCGACGCACGGATGCACGCCAAGACCGTAGGGGACCGCACCGCCACTTCCCAGCAAATTAGGGACACTGTTGCTCCTGGGGTATCGGCGAGGACCATTCGCAACCGTCTCCATGAAGCTGGGCTACGGTCCCGCACACCGTTAGGCCGTCTTCCGCTCACGCCCCAACATCGTGCAGCCCGCCTCCAGTGGTGTCGCGACAGGCGTGAATGGAGGGACGAATGGAGACGTGTCGTCTTCAGCGATGAGAGTCGCTTCTGCCTTGGTGCCAATGATGGTCGTATGCGTGTTTGGCGCCGTGCAGGTGAGCGCCACAATCAGGACTGCATACGACCGAGGCACACAGGGCCAACACCCGGCATCATGGTGTGGGGAGCGATCTCCTACACTGGCCGTACACCACTGGTGATCGTCGAGGGGACACTGAATAGTGCACTAGTGCACGGTACATCCAAACCGTCATCGAACCCATCGTTCTACCATTCCTAGACCGGCAAGGGAACTTGCTGTTCCAACAGGACAATGCACGTCCGCATGTATCCCGTGCCACCCAACGTGCTCTAGAAGGTGTAAGTCAACTACCCTGGCCAGCAAGATCTCCGGATCTGTCCCCCATTGAGCATGTTTGGGACTGGATGAAGCGTCGTCTCACGCGGTCTGCACGTCCAGCACGAACGCTGGTCCAACTGAGGCGCCAGGTGGAAATGGCATGGCAAGCCGTTCCACAGGACTACATCCAGCATCTCTACGATCGTCTCCATGGGAGAATAGCAGCCTGCATTGCTGTGAAAGGTGGATATACACTGTACTAGTGCCGACATTGTGCATGCTCTGTTGCCTGTGTCTATGTGCCTGTGGTTCTGTCAGTGTGATCATGTGATGTATCTGACCCCAGGAATGTGTCAATAAAGTTTCCCCTTCCTGGGACAATGAATTCACGGTGTTCTTATTTCAATTTCCAGGAGTGTATCTCATGTAGATCAACTGACTCTGATAGTGCGCAATGTCCTACCATCCGAACCAGTGGAAAGATTTGTTAAGTGTTTGGATATGGAAGGTCATACTGCTGGGATATGGAAGGTCATACTGCTGAACAACTCTTTTTTAACAGAGAATGGCTTTAATATCAAAGATTGTCGTGGGCAAAGCTATGGCAATGCCAGTAATATGAATGGCAAGCACACCGGCTTAGAAGCACGAACTGGAGTATGCTTTAATATATTCCCTGTTTTTCACATTCGCCAAATTTGGTCACCAAGTATGCTGCAGAATATTGTACAGAAGCATCCATTTTCTTCGATTTTCTTGAAAGCCTCTATCCATTTTTTCCCGTTTCTACCTATCGATGGGGCCTTCTTTTGAAAGCACTGAAAAATGATAGTACTAAAATTCCACTTCTGAAAAGGTTATCGGACACTAGGTGGTCGGCCAGAGCTGGTGCTAACAAAGGAGCTTTTATTTGGTTTTCATACGTCAAACAAGTTTTGAATGAGATATCTACTAATATGCCGCAATCAGGCTTACGGACTGGTTTTGAAAATGAATAAGTTGGAAACATTAATGATGTGTGTCACATGGAACAGAATCCTAGAACGCTTGCAAGCGACTAACGTTTCGCTGCAGTCGTCTGATCAAGATCTAAGGATCGGATATGCACTTTATAAATTCTTACATTAATACATCCAAGTAATGAGATTCACATTTTCAGAAATTGAGCCAAAAGCCAAATTCGTGGCTAGCTGTGAAGAATATCCGCAACAAACTTCAAGACGGCACGAGCGAAATACAAAGTACGACCATTTTAGTGGGTCAACTACACTCGATGAAGTTGTAGAAAATCAAACAGCTGGGGAACATTTTGAATTTCAGGTATTTAATGTGATAATTGATAATGTACTGGCTGCATTAACTAAACACATGAAAAAATACTGTCACCTGACTAGCGGTTTTGGAATATTACAGGACATTAAGTTTCTTACAGCCAAAGAGATCTTGAAAAGAACTCCAAATATGGCGAATGCTTACCCACATGATTTAAAAGAGTCGCTAGGCGACGAACTGGTACAGTTTTCTGAGCTGCTGAAAACGGCTGCCATTGACAGAAAAAAGAACGAAGCTTTGGAACTACAAATTTTTGATGGAAACTTCGTTAGGATTGTGTTTTCCAAATCTAGTAATAGCCTTACGCATGTACACTCTTTCACATAAAACTCGACCGGCGGCCGGTCGCTGCAGAGGCTGTCCGCACCGATCGCGACATGGGACAAATAAACTGGCCAACTCGCTAATTCTCAAGTCCGGCTATCTGCACAATCTGGCAACACTGTAGACTGCGGCACTACCTGGAGGAAAACTTGTCCCATGATAGAGAAACCGTAGGTTGATTACACCTGTGGTCTAGCGGTAGCGTGCGTTTTTTCTGTTTGTTATGTTAGCGGATCGAGAGCAGCTGGCATGAAATATTTTTATAGCCTCTTCTGTCTGAAGGCCGAAGACGTGAATGTAATGGAGCGCAGATTCAATCTATTTCGCTTTCTGACACACCGATATCAAAATTTTATTCAGTGACCATTTTGCAGCAGATTTCCTGCAGACTGTCCTCCTCTGGACGCCGTATGCGGCAAAGCTCCGGGATCCACTTGCTGGCTACCGGCAGCGGCCATGGCGACAGCAGTGGGGCTGCACTCACCCGTTCTTTATCGAAAGCGCCTGCTACCGCTCATCGCTTTTGATGATTTAAAAGGCTTTATTATTAAATGTTACTGCACAGAAAATTTCTACGATTTCCATTCACGCTCAAAAGCAACGGAGACAGACACCGTGATTAGTAGGCGGGTATTATATTACATTAATCGGCAAGAGTTGAGTATGGCTCGAACTACAATCGACGAATTTATAAATGCTTCATACCTCGTTTCTTTTCCTTTCAAAGTCAATTATTTGTGCAACTTTTGGCCAATGTTCGGATGTTTTCGTCAAGCCAGAGTGAGCGTCTGTGGTGTACAGAGTATTACAGTTCTTGTTTCATTCCTTATGGTAAGTCTATGGCATAAACTGTGTGAATAGCTTGCAATGCATGCTCTGTGGCAGTGCAGGAACACTGCACATTTGGAGTTCCATGTATGGATTCATGAAGTATTTAACGTTGATCGGAAGTGATAGTTAAGGTCATCAGATTTAAATCAGAAAAATTTATTGTTTTGGAGGTTTCAGAGAACGGAAAGGAATTGCTAACGCCAGTGTCAGAAAACGTCTACAGTTGAATGCTATTGCAAAGATTCAGAAGTGAGGAACTATATTAATCAACATGTGCACTTCATAAACAACCTCCTGACATGTTAGACCTATATGAGGAACAAAGCTAAAATTTATATCGTTGACAGTCGGTTTGAATCTTTTCAGCATCTATTTTACAGTAAAGCACCTCGGCATGCCGCGGTGGTCTCGTGGTTCTAGGCGCTCAGTCGGGAACCGCGCGACTGCTACGGTCGCAGGTTCGAATCCTGCCTCGGGCATGGATGTGTGTGATGTCCTTAGGTTAGTTAGGTTTAAGTAGTTCTAAGTTCTAGGGGACTGATGACCACAGATGTTAAGTCCCATAGTGCTCAGAGCCATTTGAACCACCTTGGCATTTGCAAAGCAGACATCCATGATATTAACATAATTTACTAAGTCGAAA
Organism: Schistocerca serialis cubense; assembly: GCF_023864345.2. Classification (NCBI taxonomy): domain Eukaryota; kingdom Metazoa; phylum Arthropoda; class Insecta; order Orthoptera; family Acrididae; genus Schistocerca; species Schistocerca serialis. Next base: position 640,145,276 of record NC_064638.1, read on the forward strand.
TCGGACGAAGATTGATGTTTAAAGCCATTCTTCAGATTTCGTATAAGGAATTTTTACTAACAGTTTGCAACTCCATTAATTAAAATGGAAAATAAAAGGTCGTATTCAGTGGCTTCCAACGAGATTGGAACTACTATGTCATATAGTAGGCACCGCAACGCACAAGGGAACCTCTGAGCTAACGACACACTGGTGGCAACAGGCGGACTATAGCCTCAAAATGCAACCTTAAACACACAAACAGGTGTTACTTATGTGAAGAACGCCGTTCTTGGAGTCCAGAAATTAAATATACTTGCTAAGTGTCTCATCTTACAGTGGATTATATCGTTTGAGTCTTCGGTGTGGAAAACGAATGTCAAGTGAATTTAGCGTGGTAAAGGCGGCCTACACCCGGAAGTAAACGCACTATCACAGTGTTGACAAATACTTGCTACGACGCTTCCAGTTCTCGGCTCTCTTACGAGGCAGCTCTTCAGCGAAATGCTTGTCGTGATTGTCCGAGACGGTTCTTCAGAGTGAGACGCGCGCGCACGTTTGGTTTTTATGCGGCGTTCTCCTCTGATAGTTTCTGACGTCGCCTTGTGGGCTATGTATACATTTGAGACATTCAATTATCATTAATCCAGAATGATACAAGTTTCAGCTTTCGGCGTGGAAGAAGGCTGTTGACGCCGACATTATATCATTTCAACGTAGGGAAAGCAAAACGGATGATTCAGTGTTTCTCATTCAGCATAAAGCACGTGAGATAATTTTCCGTAACGTTCATAATCATCTAAAAATACTAACGAAGTAAAAATACATCGGAAGCTTATTTGAATTGAATATAATGTGAGATATCAAACGCTTTGCACCTCGATGTCACATGTGTCCACGTGCAGCATACATATAGAATGTCACGATTACCACGAGAATGAAGAAATATGTTGGTAAGGATGGAAGCAAGAAGAGACGCAGTCAACAAAAATTCGATTCCTCATGGCATTCATTTCATTTGAGATGTAAGAAGAGGTAAAGCGGGATATTACTTTCGTTAACACGAAATCTATGCCGCACATATTGATAACGAGGAAGTCTGCGTCTTCATACGTTTCCTCCTTGAAATCTGTATGCTCTGTTATATGCTAAGTAGCCTGATCATTGTTTCATTAATGTTACTCTCTTGTTTGACCCCGTAACGATGAACAGAATCCAAATTCATGTCTATGCATGAAAGTAGTTGTTCGAACCCTTCCTGTGTTGTCTTTTGTGTTTTTTGCTTGGAATTCCTGAAGCAGACCCTTCTTTCATAGCTACTCTTTATGTGCATCGATACTAAATAGGGATGTGAAAACTCTTGAAAGTGAGAGAATGACATTAATAATCGCAACAAGAACAAGCAAATAATGAATGAAGTTTATTGCAATGCACAATGAGAATGCCTGTGAATATAAAAATCTATAAAAATAGGTTGATCTTTGAGTTGGCACAATGCAAATATATTCTTAGCATTTTGTTACTGAATTTAGTTCTGGATGTTTGCAGAGAAAAAGGAAAAGTCGGTACTTCTCCCTAGTGTAATAGAATGTGAACGAGCAACTACCCTTTCCTTAGAATACGACTCAAGCAGGTCCCCAAGTAACTACCAAGGCACTGCTGCATTCTGTTCCCTCGACATTGCTCTGATGACAGTTAATGCAGATAGTTCCGATTATGAAATACAAAACGTATTGCAGGTTAGGTCCTAGGGTCGTAATATTAAATTTGCGATGTAGATGGCACATGAACTTGATATGACTATCCAGATTACTCGTCAATATAAAAAGACAATATTTTGGGAATTGAGCATGGTCCTTCGGCACCAGCCCTGAAAGAGAGTGAATGACCACAGGCATGCCAAACCCTTTCAAAACGTCTTCCAAGTACCAAAAACAGTAGCAATATTAGTAAGGCATTGGACAGATCAGAAAGGCCTCACAGCTATCCACAGCCTGTTTCTGTTAGCCCCGGTGAAGCTGCGCTGCCAGACACCAACCCGATAGCACATTACACCGCTGAAATCTACCAATAAGTGTGTACTTATACTCATCAGCTTCAGTGAAATTTGTTATACATCACTAGGATATAGCTGCCATAGTTAATACATCAATAATAACCTCGTTTATTGCTTAGTGACTGTTACCGTCTTGTTTGATACCGAGGTGATGTAAACAACACAAATTCGGGTCCTTGACAGATAATTATAGTCTCTTCGGGGACTTAGTCTTGTTTTGTTGTTGTTGTAAATTGGCATTCGCGAAGAATACTATTGTCGCAAATCCTGAGAGGTTTTCTAAACACATATAACACGGAGGGTTAAGAATAGTCTCTCAATTTTGACCTTTAGAATAGTAGTTGCCGCGCGATGTGGCCGCGCGCTCTGGTGCGACGTGTCACAGATTTCACGGCCGCTTCTGCCGGAAGTTCGAGTCCTCCCCTGGGCATGGATGTGTGTGTTGTCCTTCGAATAAGTTAGTGTAAGTAGTTTCTACGTCTAGGGACTGATGACCCTAGCAGTTTGGTCCCTTAGGCATTAGAACTTAAAAAAGAGCACTGGCGGAAGGAATTGATAAGATTAAGCTTCTGCAGAAAAACTGGAACTAATGAAAAAAACAGCTATTTGAGTACTTTACTGCAGCAGTGCCTTGATCGCACAGTAGTAAATACTGCCCTTACCATAATTGTAGCTGACGTATACAGCTCCCAACGTGAAACATGAAGAGTACGACCACCTTTTGCATGAAGCGACCATTTTGAACTGAAATACGTTTTCTAACTCAAAACCACTCCTTCTGTGATAATTAGTGACAATATTTGATCGAGATGACAAGAAAATATTAAATGGATGTAGCAGATACAATGTAGTCCCACAACCGCAAATCATTCTCATACCAACACAGTTGTCAAGAGAGGCGTACGACGTTGTGAGTCCTTGACTACGTTAGTGGCAAAAAGATTCCGTTTCCTTAGCAGGAATTCTTCACGAACGGATGTGGATACAGTGCAGTCAGAATGACAGATATGGTGGTATGCCTACAAGTCTAAAAAGAGCAGAAAACCTAGTTGTTAACCCTTTGAATAATATTCCCACGTCTGTGACTCGTATCATGGTTAAAGACCTTGTATTACCACTGTTCGTGCTTACCTACATCATCAAATAACAGCAGAAACGGAGAGAAATACTTTCGGAGTATACGCCTTGATATCTGAATTCATTTTTGGATGTAGCAGGTTTTCTTTTTCAATAAAGCTATTGTTTCTATTTCCAGACAACATTTCATATCCTTCTTACTTCTGGCGCAGCAGTTATTTTGCTGCCCACTTTGGAAACCACGCCTAAGACTGCCATCGTCTCATTTCCTGACCTAATACCCTCTGCATAGCCTTACTTAATTTTACTGCTGCTCATTACCCTTTTATTAAAGGCTATACAACCACGGAAAGAGAAATAACATCTACATGTAATGTTTACCGAGATGAAATCATAAAATTGTGCTTATAAAAGCGCTCAGAACCTCTGAACGAGCCTTTCAATTTGCAGCACTCACCAGCCCGAATGAAAGAAAATAATATTGAGAGGAGCAAGTTGACCATAGCGAGCGTGGGAAGGGTTTGATGTAGTGCCTTGAAGTTGGACCAGTTTCCGTCGAATTTAGTTCCTGATAGACCAAAATATGATCTTGATACAAAAGCATCAATGTACTCATATGGGAACTACTTTCAATGTGTAATTGAAAGAATACCTAGTCACGTTAGGTAGCGTTTCGCTTGCGGCCATCATTAATTTTAATTCCAGCCCATTCCTTGATGACGCACTGAAATGTTTTCGAACTTTTCTCATTGTTTCCGGCCTCAGAGATTTCTTAAAGCGTTATATCGAGTGTTAGTCACACCGTAAGTTAGACACACATAAAGCTCTGACTTGCTTTAAATCATTTGAGCAGCGATTCGAAAATACAGAAGACCACTTCTGAAGAAGGGCCTGCTGTCAGCAGGTCCTGGAATACAACACTGTGGGCAGTAACAATACCCATGTTTTACGTCACAAGATGCAGAAGTGATTTATATACTTTTCGAAAAACTCATTTCATGAATGCTTTCGAGTCTGGTAGTGTATGGGAAGGGTGTTTTTGTGATGATAAAGAGTCGGGTGACGCAGATTTCACTAGTTCCGTTGGATTTGAGAATGGGAATCAGTTTTTGGGTAGTCGAGTGATGTGATCATGGTCAAGACTGAGTGCTGTTTCTACATCACAATGGCTGCCGCAGCGTTCCTGTTTCGTCTACGCAAACACCACGTGTCTGGGCACACTGTTCATCACGTCACGTGCTGCGAGTGGCAGTGTCAAGAGGGCGCAGTGTTTTTTCAACATGTTACTCAAGTAATAAGTCAAATGGGTTACATGAATGGGACAGAAACCTTCATTTACCTTTCATTGCTTATCTGTGGTCTGACCTAAATCAACAACAGCATCGTTTAATATCTTCCCTGATGATTATCGTTTCTTTCTTAACAGTGATTCTTGACAAAGCATTTTAACGAAGTTTATATTTTTGTGTCAGATAACTGAAAAAATGTATTATTTTATTTTGTCAGTCTTTGTTTATCCACTGAGCTGTAAATGGTTCTCTTTATAAAACGCGTGGTAATGTCACAAGGGCGACAGTCGCAATGCAGTCGCAGTGGAATCGAGAGAGTAGGGTGCGTGTGGTTGCACTGATTGAGCATGGCAACTACTCGACATCAGAAGCTGGAGAAAAGTGTGGAGTACCGGCAAGAACAGCTAGACGCTGGTGAAAAGAATACCACGAAAAGGGCTGTATAGGGCGGAAAAGAGGAAGTGGCCGGCCCCGTGTGTCTACTGCAGCAGATGATCAAGGTGTTTTGGATAATTTACGTGCTAATCCATTCCTCAGTTGCCGTGGCCTGAAAGAGATATCTCAGTTTCCCGGCACCGGAAAGACGGTTGCGAGGAGACTGAAAGACGCCGGATTATATTGTCGGAGAGCTGCTGTAAAGCAGCCATTGACCAACTATCAGAGGATTGACCGCATGACTTTTACAGCACAATATATCAACTTTGACTGGAGTAGAGTCATCTTTTCGGATGATAAAATATTTTCTTCCTGTAGCGACGCCTCTGTTAAGGAGACACACTAAATTTTCTCCATAAATTTATTAGTTTATGCTGTTAGTGACTTTACATTTGTAGTAGGCACAAAATAATAAATACACTCCTGGAAATTGAAATAAGAACACCGTGAATTCATTGTCCCAGGAAGGGGAAACTTTATTGACACATTCCTGGGGTCAGATACATCACATGATCACACTGACAGAACCACAGGCACATAGACACAGGCAACAGAGCATGCACAATGTCGGCACTAGTACAGTGTATATCCACCTTTCGCAGCAATGCAGGCTGCTATTCTCCCATGGACATGATCGTAGAGATGCTGGATGTAGTCCTGTGGAACGGCTTGCCATGCCATTTCCACCTGGCGCCTCAGTTGGACCAGCGTTCGTGCTGGACGTGCAGACCGCGTGAGACGACGCTTCATCCAGTCCCAAACATGCTCAATGGGGGACAGATTCGGAGATCTTGCTGCCCAGGGTAGTTGACTTACACCTTCTAGAGCACGTTGGGTGGCACGGGATACATGCGGACGTGCTTTGTCCTGTTGGAACAGCAAGTTCCCTTGCCGGTCTAGGAATGGTAGAACGATGGGTTCGATGACGGTTTGGATGTACCGTGCACTATTCAGTGTCCCCTCGACGATCACCAGTGGTGTACGGCCAGTGTAGGAGATCGCTCCCCACACCATGATGCCGGGTGTTGGCCCTGTGTGCCTCGGTCGTATGCAGTCCTGATTGTGGCGCTCACCTGCACGGCGCCAAACACGCATACGACCATCATTGGCACCAAGGCAGAAGCGACTCTCATCGCTGAAGACGACACGTCTCCATTCGTCCCTCCATTCACGCCTGTCGCGACACCACTGGAGGCGGGCTGCACGATGTTGGGGCGTGAGCGGAAGACGGCCTAACGGTGTGCAGGACCGTAGCCCAGCTTCATGGAGACGGTTGCGAATGGTCCTCGCCGATACCCCAGGAGCAACAGTGTCCCTAATTTGCTGGGAAGTGGCGGTGCGGTCCCCTACGGCACTGCGTAGGATCCTACGGTCTTGGCGTGCATCCGTGCGTCGCTGCGGTCCGGTCCCAGGTCGACGGGCACGTGCACCTTCCGCCGACCACTGGCGACAACATCGATGTACTGTGGAGACCTCACGCCCCACGTGTTGAGCAATTCGGCGGTACGTCCACCCGGCCTCCCGCATGCCCACTATACGCCCTCGCTCAAAGTCCGTCAACTGCACATACGGTTCACGTCCACGCTGTCGCGGCATGCTACCAGTGTTAAAGACTGCGATGGAGCTCCGTATGCCACGGCAAACTGGCTGACACTGACGGCGGCGGTGCACAAATGCTGCGCAGCTAGCGCCATTCGACGGCCGACACCGCGGTTCCTGGTGTGTCCGCTGTGCCGTGCGTGTGATCATTGCTTGTACAGCGCTCTCGCAGTGTCCGGAGCAAGTATGGTGGGTCTGACACACCGGTGTCAATGTGTTCTTTTTTCCATTTCCAGGAGTGTATAAACAGTTCCCTATATCATGATTTTAGAAGTTCATCCCTCATCTGATAAGTGAATATGACCCCTGAATTTGTGAATATTTGCATTAAGACGCAAATGTTTTTTGCGTTTGGTATACCGCCCACGAGGACAACGCTTCCAACCAATGTATTTTAACGAAAGACAAAGAAGTGGACGGTTCTCTGTAACTGTATGGAGCTATATTTCGCCTCATGAGGCAGGTCCTCTCTGGAGAACAGAGGAAATTCTCAACGGGGAGGCCTACATTAACATACTGATTTCCATTATGAAGCCGAGTGCTGAAATGCCCTACCCAGACTGTGAAATATATCTTCTGCAGGTATGAACAGTGGACGTGTGGAACAATTAAGAGTATTTCCGAATTTTCCTACGATTTATTCATTACTTTGATAAGCTCTACTTTTTATCGAAGGGTCTACTCTACTTTCTCAGTTGCATAATTTTGATTTCTCCAACTTGCTTTGATATTTATGGCCGTGAAATACATCTTTCCTGGGCATCATCTTAGTTTCTTCATTAGTGCCTCGTTCCATAAATGTATGTGGAAGGAAGACGCCATGTATAAATAACTGATATATATAAATTTCATTTTCCTACTTACCTTTTCTCTTCTTAGGCTTCTCTCCACAGTTACTTCTTATACGACTCTCCGATTCGTTTCTATCTCCTTCTACCTTGTTTTGGTCATTTTCCACTACATTCAGTATCCTGTTACCTGTAGGCGGACCATACTTCATTTTTTCAGATCCCATCTTTCACTTACAAAGAAAAGAGTACTCCACATAATCCATTTTGCAGTGTGTTTCTATATTTCTGTGACTTGTATGTTTACTTGAAAGAACATTATTCGTAAACATAAATGGTTTGCTAGCGCTGTTCTTAGTTTTACTTTTGTTAAGCATCTATTTCTCTCTCATTCTGGTCCTGACGTGGCTGAAGTGCTATACTTGTAATGGCATCAGTTTTTACTGCAGTGTTCATATGTTTATTACTTTTTCTCATTGCCATGACCATTTGTTGTTGTTCTTAAATTCCAGTGTTATTATTTTCTCGATTTTCGGATAATACCTGCAAACTGTTGTTCATTTTGTTTCTAAATATGGAACTATTACGAAATTGTTAACAAATGTGATGCAGCGTATCTTTTCACAATTGAATTCAACTGTTAATGTTAACTGTTCCTTTGTTTGTATTCCTTCTGTAATACATATACACACGGTGTTAAGGAAAGTGGTATTCCAAACTTTGCGAGTGTGTAGTATGGACTAAAACAAGACAAAGTGCATATCGTAAGAGCTACACGCACTTCTTCAGTACAAGAGAAGTGTTTTAAGTGAACAACAGATGTGGTTCACAGTGGTAAAAGTGAAGAAATGCTCACTGCTCTTAAGACATTCATTTCAAACTCATTGCTCTTGTTTACTGGATATGTTTGTCTTGTTTCTGTCCATCCTATCAGCTGTCGAAATATGGACTACTTGTTTTTAATACCCTATATTCGAAGCAGATATGTAGACAAAGGACATCCTCGCTTACTCATTTCCAGACGTTATATTTCTATTTTATTCCATTTGTATTGATTATTGGGCTGTAATGTATTCAAAAATTGGAGCTAATCAACTCAATCCCGGCCAGTTTTTATAATAGTAAAATTATACACCTTCCATTTCGAACCATTCCTAAATAAATGAAGGAATTTTTTCTTTGTCGGTTCATTTCTTCTCTTTTAACTAGCAGAACATACAAACCTGTAATTGATTTGGTTGTTCTTACTTTGTTCCCAAATAGGCCTGCTCCAATAAACCGATCTATATTTCCTTTTATTAAAATTGTACGATATTCGTACGTTTCTTGGAGGCATGCTGTAGTTTTCACTATTGACTGCCTTGGCTGATTTTTCTTTTAAAGTTAAGCATAAGATAAAACATACTTTACAGTAGTTTACTAACATTACAATCATGATCCATAACATATCCCCCAGGGTATACACTCTTTTCCTCCAGGTCACTTCTCGTAACTTAGAATATAATTGTGCATTAATGTCCACATGTAAAATTAAAATGTGTTCAGCGTTTTCGTAAGTGTATTTCCTCACTTCCTGGCATGGGTGAATGATAACACAACTGTCAAACAGAAGAGGCGAGGACTGTATCACCTAATCCCATGTCGTTCGCGCTCGTTTCTGCCAGCCACTTTGACATGGGAAGTGCGTGGTGACGGGGCTAGGAATCAGAGTGTGAACGTACTGGTGACGTAGTATGAGGTTTCTGGTGTCTCAACCTAAAGCCGTTCACCCTAGTGTGCTTTCTGTCAGGAAACGTCGTCCTCGAAAAGTGGACAGGATGGTTTTCTCATCCTTTGAAATTGTCAGATAGCCGCATCAGCACGTTCCAGGATAGTACACAGTTGTTCATGGGTTCGAGATTTGTTTCTCGTATATCTTTTCCTTTATCCCTCCTTTACATTCAGTTTTGATATCAGCTGGCAACTGCCCGAATTGCCTTGATTAAAAATTATATGACAAAGAAACAAATTGCTTCATGTTTAATATCCCGTAGGTGCATGCAAATATATGAATTGGGTTACGATATACAGATTTTATGATCTTAGTCAAAACAGCAACGTTGCATAAACGAATTGTTCTTGCCAATGAGCATTACATAAGGATACGTACACGTAGTGGTATTTAGTTCTCACTAATATGAAGGGAAGACTAATTTTATTAACATTCCTGAAATCAGCTGTTTATCTCAACTGTAGGCGTTTACTCCGAGCGCGGGGCCGCGTAGACACGAGGTGTGAACAGGCGACGTCAGTGGCCACGGTCGCCTTCGGTAAATGCAACACATTGAATGAACGAGCACGTGTAAGGTCCGTAGAGAATATCTCACCATAAAACAGATTTGTTTCTTCTATATATCTTTGTGAGTGGAAAGATAGAAAAAAGAATTCCATAGTGAAGCCTAGCAATCGTTTTAAATAAGCGAAGCAGATTAGCTTTACAACCATGCAACAGAGTCTAACAGTTCAACATACTGCCGCACTGTATTGAACAACTTACACCCCACCTCATCATTACCAAAGCATAGGAGGCGGTATATTCCGAAAGAAGGCCCACCTGCGTGTTGTAACTGGCGCCTTAAACTGTATTACCATTCACCCTGTATTCTCATCTCCGTCCCAGCACCCTCCCCTCGTCAATGTAGGTTTTTGTCTACATCTGTCAGAAAAGTATTTTGGAATGTGGAATCCTCCGAATAATTTATAAACCTGTAACTTAGACTACACAGCCTTTGCAGTTGTCGAATTTTTTCACAGTATGGAAATTAAGTATTCATAGTATTAGAAGTATTGAAATTTCTAAGTTAATGGATGATCATTTCTTTTAGCCCGATTCATAACAGCAGAGCCGTCGAGAACTGGTTCTAAGGTCAGCAGTGAATAAAACTTCTTCCTTTCGTGCCAAAATCACCAGACCCCAACCCCATTGAAAATATGTGGGGGGGACGTTACGAGGTCGTTATCACCTGGGTCGAGGAATTCAGAAACTCTGTGGGAAAATATAGAGAATACAGGGTGGGGCATAAACGATCATCACAATCTCTCGAGGAGTTTAGCCTTATCACTTCCCAGACGCCTTCGAGCAGTTATAGAAAACGAGGGAGGATGGGTAGTGTACTGAAAGAAAAATAAAGGTCAAATCAGTTGCGAGGTCTTAAAGTGTTCCGGAAACCTAATAAAGCTAAATGGTCCTCGTGTATTCTCATTAAATGTGTCACTGCGTGATTCTTACACATAGCAACTACTAATTAAATTCTTTACTCAAAGAAATAAATAAACAAATGTATGTGATATGTATAAACTTTTGATTTTGTAGTATTAACCCCAAATTTGGTACACTGTTAATTACCCGACAGTGTTTAAAGAAAACGCGTAAGTAACCGGAATCGTAACTGGACCTGCATAATAACTCCTTCTCCGTTCTGTAAGCTGTTTCTTTTCATTCTGTCTTACTTTCATCTCTCAAAACATAATAACGGCATTACCAGTAACATACAGGATTAAATTGCCTAACAGCTGATCTTGTAACAGCACATATAAAGATATATCTACTTCCTATGGTCTCTTACGAAGATAACCTTTTTCTCACCCACGAGAAGGAATGAAGGATAGCCCACACCGCTTGATTCATAACGTCAGAGCAACACACTATCACTCTTATTACCATTGGCCAAAGCAATTATCGTATCTCCACGCGGACAAGTATTAGAAATATTCTGTAACTTCTTCAGTCACTGTCTGATCCCAGAAACACCTCTCACTTGTTGATGTGCCTCGATGTTAACTAAGTCTCGCGTGGTTGGAAAGTTCGCGCGGTCGCGATTCTGAAATTTACGTTGCCCTCATATTCGGGCACGGCACGTTATTGCAACAGAAAAAAACTCCACAAGTTACTTAGACTGATTTCCTAATTATATCTCGGCACCATTAAATAATATACCATCCAAAACTTCCCCTCCAAAAGATACATAAATACACACACAGAACTTTTCAGAATACTTACAGTTCGTGTATAGTGTGCATAGCATGGCTATACGAATTACTATTATGCTGTTTCCCCTTTATTAAAGTCAGGAAAGCGATCTCACTGATTCCCACGCATCTTTCAAGTCCCGTTGTTCTAAAAATCAGCTTCTCACGTAAATTTCTACTGACTCATTTCACAAAAGGTGAATTCTTATTCTTTCATATTAAATTATCAACCTTGCCTTTATCCATGAACTTCAGAAACTCGTCGAATTACAAACTGAAACACATGCAAGCTACAAATGGCTTCTTTGAAAACCAATTCTTTCAGATCAAAATTAAGAGCATTACTTTATACCATGAATTTCTGTTAACATTAGTTAAAGCCACGAGATAATATTTTCCTGCACTTCCAGATCAGATTTTTAAACAAACTGACAAAAATCGTGAATTTAAATTGACCATTACTAAAAAGAATTATGGTAAATCAACACATTCCTACTTATAAACTAATGGTTCCTAGCACTCAGTCATCCACACTTCATCATTTTCTTCTTCAGCCCCATGTGGTGAGTGCCAAGTCTTTAGGCTATAATAGTTCATCACATGCGTCCTGTTTATGTCGTACCTGCTATACAATTGAATTCTAAGACTTTACTGTTCATCGAATTACTCAAACGAAATATCAAATTTCGTTAACTTTCAAGTTACTCTTCATGGTCGTGACATAGTATTCTCACATTCGCCTATCTTTTACCTGCCTATAAACAATTTGGTTCCCTCCAAAATATTATATTAAATTAAATCTACCCTGAAAGAGAAGGTTTCTACGTAAGGCGGAACATTAAAGCCTTAAATAACTCATTTCCTTTCCCTTTGCAGAGAGCATTTTGCTCCGCCACTTCCTCAGTCCATCGGGCTGCTTCAGTCGTCCCCTGGCAAGTACCTTTCTCTTACCATGCTACCACCCTCTCTCGGTCTACGGCAAGGGTGGTGTCCATCCTGGCCAATCAAGGCTCCAGAATTTCAAGCATTTGAAACTCCTGGCTGTCTTCTCCCCAGCACACAATAAAATCTGCCCGCGCTTTTCAACTCAATGAGCTCAACGTAAGAATACAGACAAACCTAGGTCCTCGTCTCTCCAATGTCAGAGACAGACCTTTACCTCAGAAAACTCTCATGTCGCTACATATCGATACGTCATTGCCTTCCCAGATTAGATTAGATTAGATTAGTTTTTCGTTCCATAGATCCGTTCTGAGGAGATCCTCGTGGATGTGGAACATGTCAATTTTTTTTTAAGCTGAAGTAACGATACTAATAGTATGAATATATACATCATTTGTTTCTATTAAAAATTCGTCAATGGAGTAGAAGGAGTTGGCCACTAGTAAGTCTTTCAGTCTCCTTTTAAACTGATCTTTATTTGTAACTAAATTTTTTATGTTTACTGGCAAATTATTCCTGAGTAGTGGACCCCTTTTTGAACTAAAGTAAGTGCTTTTAAGTCCTTGTGCAGATCATTTTTGTTCCTGGTATTGTATGTATGAACTGAGCTGTTTGTTGGAAAAAGTGATATATTATTTAGGACAAATTTCATTAATGAGTAAATATCCTGAGAGGCAATAGTTAGTATAACCAGTTCTTTGAAGAGGTTTCTACAGGACGTCCGTGAATTTACTCCACAAATAATACGTATTATACGCTTTTGGACTCTGAAAACTTTTGTTTGACTTGAAGAGTTACCCCAAAATATTATACCATATGACATTATGGAATGAAAGTATGCAAGCTTTTTCATTTTTATGTCGCCTATGTCTCCTAACACTCGAATTGCAAATACAGATTTGTTAAGGCGTTTCTGCAGTTCTGTGGTGTGTTCTTCCCAATTGAATTTATTATCAAGTTGTAATCCCAGGTATTTAAGACTGTCAACCTCTTCCATCTGTTCTTCTTCGTATTTTATGCATATGCTGGGTGGAAACCTCTTACAGGTTCTGAATTGCATACAGTGAGTCTTTTCGAAGTTTAATGTCAGTGAGTTGGCTTTAAACCATTTATTAATATCCATGAAAGTATCATTAGCAGATCTTTCTAGAACTACACTTGACATACTATTTATTGCAATACTTGTGTCATCTGCAAACAAAACGAACTCTGCTTCTGGCAGTGTAACTGATGAGAGATTATTAATGTACACAAGAAAAAGCAATGGCCCTAAGATGGATCCTTGTGGGATACCACATGTAATTTCTTCCCATTCTGATGATGACTGATGACTTAATTCACTAGTCCCTTGCACTGACACCCTTTGTTTCCTGTTAGTGAGGTATGACTTGAACCATTTTGCAGCACTGCCCATGACACCATAGAATTCTAATTTACTTAAAAGGATGTTGTGGTTCACACAATCAAATGCCTTTGACAAATCACAGAAAATACCTGCTGCTTGTAATTTGTTATTTAATGAATTAAGTACATTTTCACTGTAAAGGTTTTCAGAAATTACTGCAACACAATGGATAAAAGTCTTATTTTCACTGTAAGCGTAAATAGCCTTCTCGATATCAGAACCCTTCAGAAATCCAAACTGTGTTCTTGATAATATGTTATTTGTGGTCAGATGGTTGAGCAGCTGCCTGTACATTACTTTTTCTAAAATTTTTGAGAATGCTGGCAAAAGTGAAATCGGTTTGTAGTTTGATGGTATCTCTTTATCCCCTTTCTTGAATAAAGGCTTAACATCTGCATATTTTAGCCAGTCAGGAAATGTCCCAGTTATTATTGACTGGTTACACAAATAACTTAGAATTGTACTAAACTCACAAGAACATGCCTTAATTAACTTTGTTGATATTTCATCGTACCCACTAGAATGCTTTGTTTTTAAAGATTTTATTATTGAAGTTATTTCTTTTGGTGAAGTGAGTGATATATGCATGTACTTGAAGCTATTTTTGAAGGCTAGTTTCAGATATTCAAGGGCATTATTTACTGATCCTGAAAGTCCCATTCTATCAGTAACAGATATAAAGTACTTGTTAAATAGATTTGCCACACTATGCCCATCAGTTACTAATATGTCATCTACCCTTAGTGCTATTTGCTCCTGTTCCTTTCTGGTTCTACCAATCTGCTCTTTCACTATATCCCATATTGTTTTTATTTTGTTCCCTGACATTGCTATCTCCTTCTCGTAGTGCATTTGTTTAGACACCTGAATTACTTTTTTTTTAATGTTTTACAGTATTCCTTGTATTTAGCTAAATCATCAGCATTGGAGCTATTCTTGGTCGACAGATACATTTTCCTTTTTGTCTTCCAGGAAATATTTATTCTTCGTGTAATCCATGGTTTTATTATAGACTTCTGTTTAATTTGAGTAACTTTTAGAGGAAAACAGTTTTCAAACATGGTACTGACATTGTTCATGAATGTGTTATATTTTTCATTCATGTCATGAGCACTATAAACATCTTTCCAGTTCATATCTTTGAGCAGTTTTCTGAAACACTCAATTTTTGGTTGACTGACTACTTTCCTGTACTCAGATTTAGCAGTCTTGATAATCTGCTTAGAATTTACGTCTAAAACAAGGAGCTGCATGTCATGATCTGATAGTCCATTTATAACAGGTTTTATGATATGATTTTGTTCCTTTGATTTGTCTATAAAAATGTTATCAATGGTTGTCCTTGAGAATTTAGTGATCCTAGTTGGAAAGTTTACAGTGTGAGTTAGATTGAAAGACAACATTACTAACTGCAGTGAATGTTTACTGGAAGATTGCATAAGAAAATCTGTATTAAAGCCACCAGCAATCAAAATTTCTTTGTTTCTTCCTGCAAAATAACCCAAAAGAGCTTCTAGATTATCTAAGAATAGATTATAATTTCCTGCAGGTGCTCAGTAAATAGTTATTATTATATAGGATCTGTTATGGAACTCAACTTCTGTTGCACATGCTTCTAGATGCTGCTCTAAACAGAATTTATTAATGTCAATGTTCTTGAATTTATGGCAGTTTTTGATAAATGTGGCAACTCCTCCTCCATCCATATCTACTCTGCAGAAGTAGGAAGCTAGCTTAAATCCTGAAATGTCTAACGTATCTATATCAGTGGTCACTTGATGTTCAGAGAGGCAGATTATGTCACTTTGGTTAGATGAATTCAGTTCATTGATACAAATGAGTAGTTCATCAACTTTATTTCTAAGTCCTGGAATGTTCTGGTGTAATAAAGATAACTGATACTGCATACTAATGGGATTGTAACTGCTTTGGCGAAGATGAACTGGCAGTTTCTGATTACTTTCTGTTAAACACTGTTTAAATGGATAAAATCTGACTCCTGTTCATCTGTTTTCTCAAACTGAGTGTGTCTGCCAATTTCTCTTAAAACTCGTTTTCTTTCCCCCTTCCCTATCCTAAAAAAGGCATCCCTCTGACACCTGTGACCACTGGTATTTTACCACTTGTGCCAGTGTCCCACATTAAGTTTTCTGCAATCAAACCAGACAGTTTTCCCTTCCCTTTCCTATTGAGGTGAAGGCCATGCCTAGTGTAGTCCCACCTATCTATAGCATCCACAGGAATCAAACCAATATGGGACCCTATATCCGTCCTAAGCAGCCACTCCAACTCCAAGTTCACCCTCCCTACGGAAGAGTTCAAATGAGGCCGATCATGGCGTCTCAACACAGACACAAATCCCACACCCGTATGCTTCATTGCTGATGCTATCTTCACCAGGTCACTCTCTATGGAATATTCAGTGTCTCTGTCAATGCTATTTCCCGGACCACCCACTATAACCACAGCATCCTCCTTCGTGAAATCCTTGCATAAAGCACCTACATCCTCTGTTACCTGACCCAGATCTGCACTAGGCTTGAAAAAGTTTGTGACCTGGTACTCTGGACCGAGATTTTCCTGCAGTAGTTGGCCAACACCTCTACCATGGGAACTACCTAACAACAGAACTTTCTTTCTCTTTACAAATTTCCCTATCTTTTTCAAGTCCTTGAAAGCTTGTTGCGCCCTTTCTACAGCTTCAGCTACATGAGGCTCATCCGATTCTGACTGAGGCAACAGGTCAAATCTATTTTCAAGATTTATCACAAAGCTGTCTGATGCTCTCCTTTGCCTGTTCCCTCTATTACCTGTTGCCACTTCTCACCTCTGTTCACCCTTCTCCCTCTTTAACCTGTCCAGATCCTCCCTTGCCTTGTCTAGGTCAGCTTGAAGAGCTGCAATTTTCCCTTCCTGTTCCAGTATTTTCCTATCTCTACTGAAGATCCTACAATACCCAAATGTCCCCATTTCCCACGCCACTACATTCGCCCCAATGAAAGAAACTACAGCACCCATCACACCATACCCCGGAACTAACGATCCTACGGCATGTCACACACTTCTCACTCATGGTAAAAACAGAAATCGTATAAGCTGATTTAAGTAGTGACTAAAACGTAAACAAAGGACCCTAGAAACTATTCAGGAAGATATAAATAAATTGAAAGAGTACTGAATAAAAAAACTGGTGATTACATATAACTCACTGTTTACTTACGATACGCGCGCCTGAAATTAAACCTAAAATCCGAGCTATAGGCGCGAGAAGGAAAATAAACTTCTTACCCCGTTTGATCTTCTTTAACACTTCACTAACACTTCCACTAATGTAACAACACTTATATTATATTTATACCAACTGGAAACGTTTATTTATAAGTTTAATTCACTGCTTACTTACGATTCGAGCGCGTGAAATTAGAGCTAGGATTCGTGCTACAGGCGCGAGAAGAAAAATACGCTTCTTACCCCGTTTAATCTTATTTTGTACTTCACTAACACTTCCACTAATTCAACAACACTTATATTATATTTATAACACCTGCATACGTTTAAAAATAGCTTAATAACAACGCTTTTTATAATTATTTAGTGCAGCAAATACTCGAAGAGTCCGCGTCGGCGCAGTGTTGCCAACATGAGTCTAATAATTTCGTTTCAATATTCACTCCCATTCTATCCACATTGCATACTACTTACCTTGTTCTCAACCCAATCGTCCACTATTTAGGATAGGATAAGTGGGAAAAGTGGGTTTTCATACATTATACAAAAATAATAAACTCATTCAGTTGCTCTGATCAATTTCCTTAACACAGCAGGTTGCCTCAATAAAAACTAACAACTCAGATCGAGCGTCTGATAACAGGTACCTGATACCTGACGTAGCAAGGTATTCTAGCAATTACGTGTGGCTTTAAAGTCAGTACCGCCATTAGACTATTTTTTTTCTATTTGCAGTGTTACATTTACACGATCATGATTTCGGCTTAAATGCCATTATCAAGTGTTTTAATGTTATAAAGTGCCTAAGATGGCTTACTGTCGTATTTAAAATATACTATTAGACACATTGTCTAAGGGTCAATATTTCTGGTAAAATGCTAATGCTAAGTTTTATCACTGGGTACACCATCTTGACCATCCTTGAGTCATGCAGAAGCTACCCCTTGTCTCATCCTTCATGTTGCGAGTTATCAGTTATCTACTGCTGCCGCTATTATGGCAATGAGAGTGTTTATGCAGGAATTCCGTGGCAGCGTAGTTGTAAAGTAGTGACTTTATAAAATGGTAGTTGCCTCCAAAAGCAGTTCCAGGTTTGCTGCAAAAGATGTATCAGTTCCTTTCGGTAAGTTTTAAATCACGTGCTACCTGTCACATTTAAGTGTGTCCTAGCAAGCTCGCAGGGGTTACCATGACCGTAGACTTCACTAATCTTCAGTCACATCAAAATTAATGACAAAATTACTGAACAGATTCGAAGCATCTATAAGAGTCATGAATTTGTACTTTTTTTAATCAACTCGGTCTGAAATAAGAGGGAAAAAACTACAGGGACAGTGACAAAGTTTGTTAGTACGCATTATCTGTGGTACATCTAGAGGTGAAAACGTACAAAAATGCACAACTGCACTTTTGCGAACTTCTGTTTTATTTTCGCATCAATACTGTTGTGAACCCACCATCTGGTATCAATACATTACATTATCAGCCATTATATATAATCATTTTTGTAGTACACTTGATATTATAGATGAGTAGGACACAAGACAGGACATAGATAATGTCTGTTTGACGCCAACAGTGTGTAACATTTTACTTTTTTTGAATAGGACAATGTTCCTCTCCAATAATTTTTAGATTAGTTACAATAAGCTTACGCTGCAAGAGACTTGGTTTGTATTGTTCAATATGTGGTCTGTTGTCGCTTTGAAGGGCTTCCATTACATTGGCGACGTAGTGCAACTCCACCGAGGGCTGTCTGGAATATGGTGGAGATAGCAACGTGAAAGGTGCGAGCTGTCGAAGACGATCTTCATATTGTTAGTGCGATTGGGACTTCGTATATTCTTGACGACGTT
The DNA here is from genome assembly GCF_023864345.2 of Schistocerca serialis cubense. Lineage (NCBI taxonomy): Eukaryota > Metazoa > Arthropoda > Insecta > Orthoptera > Acrididae > Schistocerca > Schistocerca serialis. The sequence continues at coordinate 640,163,938 of NC_064638.1, forward strand.
TAGCACCTGTGCGGTCAGTCGCCCAATTTCAGAATTCATGTTGAGTAATCCTGCTAAATTCCCATAATATCGTATTTTTATATTTATGAGTAATATGGATGGTCGCAACGTTCATGTGCCGTCTACAACGCAAATTTAATATTACTATCCTAGGAACTAACCTGCAATACGTTTTGTATTTCATAATCGGAACTATCTGCATTAACCGTCATCAGAGCAATCTCAGGGAACAGAATGCAGCAGTGCCTTGGTAGCTAATTGGGGACGTGCTTGACTCGTGTTCTAAGGAAAGGGTAGTTGCTGGATAACATTCTATTACACTAGGGAGAAGTACCGACTTTTCCTTTTCTCTGAAAACATCCAGAACTAAATTCAGTAACTAAATGCTAAGAAGATATTTGCATTGTGCCAACTCAAAGATCAATAGATACAGATATGGATATAGATTTTTTTTATTTAGAGCCATTCTCGTCCTGCATTGGAATAAACATCATTCATTATTTGCTTTTTCTTGTTACGATTGTTATTGTCATTCTCTCACTCGCAAGAGTTTTCACATTCCTATTTGGTATCGATGCACATGAAGAGTGGCTATGAAAGAAGGGAATACTGAATGTTACGTCATACAGAATACACTCATTTACTTCGGATCCTCGTGATCAACGCTACAGGAGAAGTGAGATACATAAAGTTGACAGTGTGAGGACAGACATGCTGGCACAACTCTGCAACTACACAGTGTTGCCAGATAAAATGGTGCTGCGGAATCGAAAGTGTAGTATGGACTTTGCCACACTAGCAGAGAGCTGCTAATTTCGGGCCATGACCGTGGATTACACTACGATCAGCTGCTGGTTAGAGTGTTGCAACTGTAAATGGAAGGCTTTGTTTGATAGCCTTGTGCTGATGCTGTCTGAATAAATTATGCCATTGGATAAAAAGCGCTTTAGTTTTGAGACCTAACCCTCGAGGGGGGAAGGCACAGTGGTCTGCTTCAAAAATTCCAAGCAAAAAACACAAAAAACAACGCAGGAAGGGTTCGAACAACTACTTTCACTCAAACTACTATTCAATTCAAATAAGCTTCCGATGTATTTTTACTTCGTTAGTATTTTTAGATGATTATGAACGTTACGGAAAATTATCTCACGTGCTTTATGCTGAATGAGAAACACTGAATCATCCGTTTTGCTTTCCCTACGTTGAAATGATATAATGTCGGCGTCAACAGCCTTCTTCCACGCCGGAAGCTGAAACTTGTATCATTCTGGATTAATGATAATTGAATGTCTCAAATGTATACATAGCCCACAAGGTGACGTCAGAAACTATCAGAGGAGAACGCTGCATAAAAACCAAACGTGCGCGTGCGTCTCCACTCTGAAGACCTGTCTCGGACAATCACAAGCATTTCGCTGAAGAGCTGCCTCGTGAGAGAGCCGAGAACTGGCAGCGTCGTAGCAAGTATTTGTCAACACTGTGATAGTGCGTTTACTTCCGGGTGTAGGCCGGCATTACCTCGCTAAATTCACTTGACATTAGTGTTCCACACCGAAGACTCAAACGATATAATCCACTGTAAGATGAGACACTTAGCAAGTATATTTAATTTCTGGACTCCAAGAACGGCGTTCTTCACGTAAGTAACACCTGTTTATGTGTTTAAGGTTGCATTTTGAGGCTATAGTCCGCCTGTTGCCACCAGTGTGTCGTTAGCTCAGAGGTTCCCTTGTGCGTTGCGGTGCCTACTATATGACATAGTCGTTCCAATCTCGTTGGAAGCCACTGAATACGACCTTTTATTTTCCATTTTAATTAATGGAGCTGCAAACTGTTAGTAAAAATTCCTTATACGAAATCTGAAGAATGGCTTTAAACATCAATCTTCGTCCGATTTCGACTTAGTAAATTATGTTAATATCATGGATGTCTGCTTTGCAAATGCCGAGGTGGTTCAAATGGCTCTGAGCACTATGGGACTTAACATCTGTGGTTATCAGTCCCCTAGAACTTAGAACTACTTAAACCTAACTAACCTAAGGACATCACACACATCCATGCCCGAGGCAGGATTCGAACCTGCGACCGTAGCAGTCGCGCGGCTCCCGACTGAGCGCCTAGAACCGCGAGACCACTGCGGCGTGCCGAGGTGCTTTACTTTAAAATAGATCCTGAAAAGATTCAAACCGACTGTCAACGATATAAATTTTAGCTTTGTTCCTCATATAGGTCTAACATGTCAGGAAGTTGTTTATGAAGTGCACATGTTGATTAATATAGTTCCTCACTTCTAAATCTTTGCAATAACATTCAACTGTAGACGTTTTCTGACACTGGCATTAGCAGTTCCTTTCCGTTCTCTGAAACCTCCAAAACAATAAATTTTTCTGATTTAAATCTGATGACCTTAACTATCACTTCCGATCAATGTTAAATACTTCATGAATCCATACATGGAACTCCAAATGTGCAGTGTTCCTGCACTGCCACAGAGCATGCATTGCAAGCTATTCACACAGTTTATGCCATAGACTTACCATAAGGAATGAAACAAGAACTGTAATACTCTGTACACCACAGACGCTCACTCCGGTTTGACGAAAACATCCTGGACTTGCGCCACAGGGTGGTGGGGTTTCAGGTTCCGCTGGATAGGTCAGGAGTCCACTACACGCAGCAAGCGGCTACACGGGTAGCAGGGGTTGTGTGGCGTGGACTGGGCGGTTTTTTAGATTAGATGGCCTCGGGCAAGTACAGAAAGGGCAACAGCCTCAAAGGGTGCGGGGCAAAGTCAGGACATGCGGGGACCAAGCAGCAATCGGTATTGTAATTGTAAACTGTCGAAGCTGCATTGGTAAAGTACCGGAACTTCAAGCGCTGATAGAAAGCACCGAAGCTGAAATCGTTATAGGTAGAGAAAGCTGGCTGAAGCCAGAGATAAATAATGCCGAAATTTTTACAAAGGCACAGACGGTGTTTAGAAAGGATAGATTGCATGCAACCGGTGGTGACGTGTTTGTCGCTGTTAGTAGTAGTTTATCCTGTAGTGAAGTAGAAGTGGATAGTTCCTGTGAATTATTATGGGTGGAGGTTACACTCAACAACCGAGCTAGGTTAATAGTTGGCTCCTTTTACTGAACTCCCGACTAAGCAGCATTAGTGGCAGAACAACTGAGAGAAAATTTGGAATACATTTCACATAAATTTTCTCAGCATGTTATAGTCTTAGGTGGAGATTTCAATTTACCAGATATAGACTGGGACACTCAGATGTTTAGGATGGGTGGTAGGGACAGAGCATCGAGTGACATTACACTGAGTGCACTATCCGAAAATTACCTCGAGCAATTAAACAGAGAACCGACTCGTGGAGATAACATCTTGGACCTACTGATAACAAACAGACCTAAACTTTTCGACTCTGTAAGTGCAGAACAGGGAATCAGTGATCATAAGGCCGTTGCAGTATCTCTGAATATGTAAGTTAATAGGAATATAAAAAAAGGGAGGAAGGTTTATCTGTTTAGCAAGAGTAATAGAAGGCAGATTTCAGACTACCTAACAGATCAAAATGAAAATTTCTATTCCGACACTGACAATGTTGAGCGTTTATGGAAAAAGTTCAAGGCAATCATAAAATGCGTTTAGACAGGTACGTGCCGAGTAAAACTGTGGGGGACGGGAAAAACCCACCGTGGTTCAACAACAAAGTTAGGAAACTAGTGCGAAAGCAAAGAGAGCTTCACTCCAAGTTTAAACGCAGCCAAAACCTCTCAGACAAACAGAAGCTAAACGATTTCAAAGTTAGCGTAAGGAGGGCTATGCGTGAAGCGTTCAGTGAATTCGAAAGTAAAATTCCATGTACCGACTTGACAGAAAATCCTAGGAAGTTCTGGTCTTACGTTAAATCAGTAAGTGGCTCGAAACAGAATATCCAGACACTCTGGGATGATGATGGCACTGAAGCAGAGGATGACACGCGTAAAGCTGAAATACTAAACACCTTTTTCCAAAGCTGTATGACAGAGGAAGACCGCACTGCTGTTCCTTCTCTAAATCCTCGCACAAACGAAAAAATGGCTGACATCGAAGTAAGTGTACAAGGAATAGAAAAGCAACTGGAATCACTCAACAGAGGAAAGTCCACTGGACCTGACGGGATACCAATTCGATTCTACACAGAGTACGCGAAAGAACTTGCCCCCCCCCCCCTTCTAACAGCCGTGTACCGCAAGTCTCTAGAGGAACGGAGGGTTCCAAATGATTGGAAAAGAGCACTGGTAGTCCCAGTCTTCAACAAGGGTCGTCGAGCAGATGCGCAAAACTATAGACCTATATCTCTGACGTCGATCTGTTGTAGAATTTTAGAACATGTTTTTTGCTCGCGTATCATGTCATTTTTGGAAACTCAGAATCTACTCTGTAGGAATCAACATGGATTCCGGAAACAGCGATCGTGTGAGACCCAACTCGCTTTACTTGTTCATGAGACCCAAAAAATATTAGATACAGGCTCCCAGGTAGATGCTATTTTCCTTGACTTCCGGAAGGCGTTCGATACAGTTCCGCACTGCCGCCTGATAAACAAAGTAAGAGCCTACGGAATATCAGACCAGCTGTGTCGCTGGATTGAAGAGTTTTTAGCAAACAGAACACAGCATGTTGTTATCAGTGGAGAGACGTCTACAGACGTTAAAGTAACCTCCGGCGTGCCACAGGGGAGTGTTATGGGACCATTGCTTTTCACAATATATATAAATGACCTAGTAGATAGTGTCGGAAGTTCCATGCGGCTTTTCGCGGATGATGCTGTAGTATACAGAGAAGTTGCAGCATTAGAAAATTGTAACGAAATGCAGGAAGATCTGCAGCGGATAGGCACTTGGTGCAGGGAGTGGCAACAGACCCTTAACATAGACAAATGTAATGTGTTGCGAATACATAGAAAGAAAAATCCTTTATTGTATGATTATATGATAGCGGAACAAACACTGGTAGCAGTTACTGCTGTAAAATATCTGGGAGTATGCGTGCGGAACGATTTGAAGTGGAATGATCATATAAAATTAATTGTTGATAAGACGGGTACCAGGTTGAGATTCACTGGGAGAGTCCTTAGAAAATGTAGTCCTTCAGCAAAGGAGGTGGCTTAAAAAAAAAACTCTTTCGACCTATACTTGAGTATTGCTCATCAGTGTGGGATCCGCACCAGATCGGGTTGACGGAGGAGATAGAGAAGGTCCAAAGAAGAGCGGCGCGTTTCGTCACAGGGTTACTTGGTAACCGTGATAGCGTTACGGAGATGTTTAGCAAACTCAAGTGGCAGACTCTGCAAGAGAGGCGCTCTGCATCGCGGTGTAGCTTGCTCGCCAGCTTTCAAGAGAGTGCGTTTCTGGATGAGGTATCAAATGTATTGCATCCCCCTACTTATACCTCCCGAGGAGATCACGAATGTAAAATTAGAGAGATTCGAGCGCGCACGGAGGCTTTCAGACAGTCGTTCTTCCCGCGAACCATACGTGACTGGAACAGAAAAGAGAGGTAATGACAGTGGCACGTAAAGTGCCCTCCACCACACACCGTTGGGTGGCTTGCGGAGTATAAATGTAGAATGTAGATGTAGAACATTGGCCAAAAGGTGCACAAACAATTGACTTTGAAAGGAAAAGAAACGAGGTATGAAGCATTTATAAATTCGTCGATTGTAGTGAGGTGGTTTAATTTCGTCCCAGTCTATAAAATTAATTTCGGGCCATACTCAACTCTTGCCGATTAATGTAATATAATACCCGCCTACTAATCACGGTGTCTGTCTCCGTTGCTTTTGAGCGTGAATGGAAATCGTAGAAATTTTCTGTGCAGTAACATTTAATAATAAAGCCTTTTAAATCATCAAAAGCGATGAGCGGTAGCAGGCGCTTTCGATAAAGAACGGGTGAGTGCAGCCCCACTGCTGTCGCCACGGCCGCTGCCGGTAGCCAGCAAGTGGATCCCGGAGCTTTACCGCATACGGCGTCCAGAGGTGGACCGTCTGCAGGAAATCTGCCGCAAAATGGTTACTGGATAAAATTTTGATATTGGTGTGTCAGAAAGCGAAATAGATTGAATCTGCGCTACCATTACATTCACGTCTTCGGCATTCAGACAGAAGAGGCTATAAAAATATTTCACGCCAGCTGCTCTCGATCCACTAACATTACAAACAGCAAAAACGCACGCTACCGCTAGACCACAGGCGTAATCAGCCTACGGTTCTCTATCATGAGACAAGTTTTCCTCCAGGTAGTGCCGCAGTCTATAGTGTTGCCAGATTGTGCAGATAGCCGGACTTAGAGAATTAGCGAGTTGGCCAGTTTATTTGTCCCATGTCGCGATCGGCGCAGACTTAGCCTCTGCAACGACCGGCCGCCGGTCGAGTTTTATGCCAAAGAGTGTACTTATCTTTAATGATCACCAGCTGCAGTGGAGGACGTTCTTTTTCAACGTTAAAGCGCATTAAAAATGAATTATGAGATACGATGGCACAGGAACGTCTAAATGACCTCAGCATAATGAACATTGAATACTATTTGCTCAGAGACATTGATCTAACTTGTATTATTTCTAAATTTGCCGAAATTAAATCGAGAAAAGTTTATTTGTAACAATCTTGTTTTATTTTATATCCTAAACCGTACGGCCTAAAGAAACCAAGAGCCCCTTGTCAGAATTAGCTATGGGCCCCAAGCTTACTTCATCCGGCACTACGAAAGCGGCAATGGTATGACCCATAGTGGTTTCACTCTCTCAATACATGTCTTGCTACAGTTGCCATTTTGCAATGTCTAATTTGGGGTCGCCACTTCGCCACACTTTGTAGGGTCCAGTGCATGGAGGCTGAGAGCAGCTCAGACTACATTGGTGTGCAGCATGACATAGGACTAGTCTGTCATGTCTTTTGCACGAAAACTGGGCATTCACTTGTGGGGCGTATCAGCTGGCTATCATATATTTGCGACATGCTTCAAATCTTTTGTACCAATATTGGTAGATCCGTCTGCTCCGGCAGTAATGCAGATGTGCGATACTCTGCTGGAATCTTCAGTGGCGCTCCATAAATCATTACAGCCACGTAGCGCCAATGCCGGATTTATAGGCTATCCTTAGTACTTAAAGGGATCATAGGATATGCTTAGTGGTTCTGTCCGCTTCTCTTAGTAGCACATGAGTCCGCCCCCGGTAGCTGAGTGGTCAGCGCGACGGACTGTTAATCCTAAGGGCCCTGGTTCGATTCCCGGCTGGGTCGGAGATTTTCTCCGCTCAGGGAATGGTGTTGTGTTGTCCTAATCATCATCCCATCGACGCTCAAGTTGCCGAAGTGGCGTCAAATCAAAAGACTTGCACCAGGCGAGCAGTCTACCCGACGGGAGGCCCTCGTCACACGCCATTATTATCATTATAGTGGCACATGAGTACGGATTTTACAGTTCTACGTCACCTTTCATCCATTAAATTGCTGGCAGCATGATAACTTGTAGTGTGGTGATAGTTTAGAGACTTCGTTAAACTGATTTGACTCAAATTACCGGCGTTGTAATATGTAGAGGACAGTGAAAGCACACTAACCAATTTGTGATGAAGAACTCTGCAATATACTAGGCGAGTTTGTTGTGGCTGGTATAGTTTCTGCCCGTTTGTGCATCTGTCAACTGCTGTGAATAGGTACATATAACTTTCTGAAGGCGGCAGAGCGCCAATGAGATCGATCTGCATGTGGCCCATCGTCACTGGAGTCCCAGGGAAATGTCCAATACCTGCACATCATGGAGTCCCAGCACTGTCATCGAAGGCACACGTGAGCCCACATCCCAGCATCTTTTGTTATTGAGGGTCACACAAAACAGTGGATTAAAAATTTACTCATGGCATTTACCCCTGGATCTGCCAACCTTTGTACACAGTCAAATGCCACTTCGTCAAACTGTGGCGAAATATAGGGTCATGGCTTCCGTTCACACGATATTTTGCAGTTGCACCATATTTTACAATTGCAACCTGGCACCTCGACTCGTTTCAGTCTTAGTCCCAAGAAATTATCGTTTAGTAAAATGTGCAGTTGTTGATCCATTGTTTGGGCCATTGCAAGATCAATGTAGTGCAAAACGTTAACCAAACTGCAAATGCAAGAAAAGTAGTTGGGGACTATGTTTCTTGCATATTTAATATTCTGCATGTGCCTGGTAAACTGAATGATAAATTAGAGCTGCCAGAACTGTCAAGGAGAGTTTTGAAAAGCTGACATGACAGGTTTGTGGTCTCTGTAGAACGTCACTGACTGGGCTTTGATTTGAGGGTGGAAGTGCCTCATGCTCTCATATATCGTGAATAGTTCTCTATCATAAGCACTTCATTTCATTTGCCCTAACTGTAATTTTTAGAATAAAAAAATAAATGTCTGCAAATTATTGCTGACCTTTTGTTGCAAAGAGGCACCATATGAACTTTGGCTGGTGTCCGCAACAATAGCCAATGGAATAGAAGGTACAGGGGGGGGGGGGGGAGGTGTTTGAATGGAGGCTGTCACCAGAAGAGGACTGTGATAAGAATTCACCATGCTCAAAAAAATATTGATTGTAGGTAATCTGTTGATTTCAGTGGATGATGTAAAATGGATAGCTTCTCTGGTAATAGGTGGATATCGTCAGCCGAGAGCCAATGGCCGAGGACGGTTACTTCAATTTTGCGAGTGCCTTTGCTTAACGCTATTATGTGGCTATATAATCTCTATTGTGCTTTGTGAACATGTGTATCATGAAACTGAGAGTCAGGAAACAATATCAGGATATCGCCCAATTATGCAAAACAAATGCCAGTCCCTGTGAAACATCATCAATTAAACATCTGCAAGTGTGAGCAGCGTTTTCTAGTCTGAATGACACGAACACAAAGTCACAGGGTGTAATCACTGCTGTTTCTTGTACATCATTAGGCATTACTGGAATTTGACTATACGCTTTCTGGCAGTCCAGAACCGTGAAAACAGTTGCACCTTCCAAAGTATATAGGATTATATGAGACCTTAACTTTTCCCGGCGAATTGAATGTTCAAATAACTTAACAGGTTTGCTGCCGGGTGACGTCGTCAAACAGCGCCGATATTTCGACAGGAGCACACCCTGCCATTCTCAAGGCACAAATGCAAGGAGGAAGAAATGTGGAAGGAAATTTAATACCTCGGTTCACAGAGGAGAAACAAGGAAGATACCACACACAGAACAAGTGTCAACACAAACAAAGATAACCAACATCAGAAATATCGATAGTTACGGTTAATCAACCGGTGCGGTAGCACTAATTCTGTCCTCTGTTTTTTGATGAGAGACAGAGCCGGATTCGAAGCAGCATTTAAACAAAATCCACCATCTCTGTTAATAAGGTTGCTTGATAGGTTGTTTTCAACAGCTTCCTTATTAACACTATCCCAATAGCTGGACGTGCAAGCCAGAATCTCCGTATTGTTATATTCCATAGGATGACCGGTGTCAAGGCAATGTTCTGCAATAGCCGATTTGCTCGGCTGTTATAAGCGTGTGTGGCGCTTATGTTCAATACACCGGTCTTCCACAGTCCTGATTGTCTGAACAATATATGACATTCCACAACTGCAAGGAATACGATAGACCCCAGCCGTACGCAAACCAAGATCATCTTTTACGGACGCCAACAGGGTCTTAATCTTAGAAGGTGGTCGCAAAACACATTTCACACCATATTTCCGCAAAATACGACCAATCCTCTTGGAAATGCCTCCTGTGTAAGGCAAAAAGGCCGTAGGCTTAGGTGCCACTTCGTTGCTATCGTCACTCACAGAAGGTTGATAGCGCAACGCACGTTTGATCTGCCTTTCCCTATAACTATTCTGACGAAAGGTGAGTTCGAGATGTGATAGCTCAGCTGCCAAACTTTCAAGGTCTGAGATAACGTAGGCCCTGTGAACCAAGGTACGAAGTACTCCTTCACGCTGAGCTGGATGGTGACAACTATCAGCTTGCAGATACAAGTCAGTGTGAGTAGACTTCCTATAAACAGAATGCCCCTACGTACCATTAGTCTTCCTTTCGACCAACACATCAAGGAAGAAGCTGTTGAAATCAAACTATCAAGCAACCTTATTAACAGAGATGGTGGATTTTGTTTAAATGCTGCTTGGAACCCGGCTCTGTCTCTCATCAAAAAACAGAGGGACAGAATTAGTGCTACCTCACCTGTTGATTAACCGTAATTATCGATATTTCTGATGTTGGTTATCTTTGTTTGTGTTGACACTTGTTCAAAAAATGGTTCAAATGGCTCTAAGCACTATGGGACTTAACTTCTCAGGTCCTCAGTCCCCTAGACTTAGAACTACTTAAACCTAACTAACCTAAGGACATCACTCACATCCATGCCCGAGGCAGTATTCAAACCTGCGACCGTAGCAGCAGCGCGGTTCCGGACTGAAGCGCCTAGAACCGCTCGGCCACCGCGGCCGGCGACACTTGTTCTGTGTGCGGTATTTTCCTTGTTTCTCCTCTGTGAATCGAGATATTATATTTCCTTGCACATTTCTTCCTCCTTGCATTTGTGCCTTGAGAATGGCAGGGTGTGTTCCTACCGAAATATCGGCGGTGTTCGAGGACGTCACCCAGCAGCAAACCCGTAAGTTATTTGAATTTATAGGATTAGCTGGATATTAGGAACAGGGTATGTTGAATCATAATTTTTTTCGTTCTTTTCTTTTTGTACATGTGAGCTATATATACGCAACGCCAAAAGTAAGTTAACGATTTGTTTTGTGGCAAAGATAATGTTTTGATACATCTACACGAAAAAAGAAGAAATACGCTCTTCAGTTTATTAATTCCTGAATCTTCACCTGTTTGTTTCTATAAGTGGTAGCGTGCAGACGTATGCATGGATCCGTCGTACCACCATTGTTAAAAAAGTTGTATCTCAAAGTGTTGTAAAAAAGTTATTAGAAAGGTAAAATTAATTTGAATATGTGAGATGTGAGTCCCCGTCTGTTCATCATTTCGCCCACCGCCGAGATCCAGTATCAGGAGGTTCGGAGCAGACAAGAGGAATTTGCTCTAGCAGCGGAGTAGTGATCCTGCATCGGCATTGTTATAATCAAGACTACGCACAATGGAATTAATGTGAGGCAGTAAGTAATGCAAATTATGAATATTGACCTTGAATGTATTGATACTGAAGGTCTGTTGATATTGGTATCAGTTAAAGTTCACCCAGGGCATGTAAATAAATTCATAAATTACCTTCCAATTTCTTTCAACTATTATTTCCAATCAGTTTTTCCAATTATTCAAGCAGCAATTATTAATCAGTTTCGATTATTTGCCCACCCACATTTGCCACTATTCAGGGGGAGGATGGGTACAGGATACCTGTATGGGACAGTTCTAGCATTAAGTCCATGGTAATCGCTGCAGGGATGCCACTAGCCGCTCTTCTTGTGGATCAGATGTAAGGGTATGCCCACAGACTGTGTGAACAATATATAACTCGCGATAGAAACATTTCCTCAAATATTTCTTTACTTTCTGTTAGGCACTCTGATACACTCCTACAGACGCATTATGGAACAGGTGGATCTGGTGTCATACACATATCGTGCATGGTATTGTGCTTAACACCACCTCTGTTGCACCGACGAAAAATCCACAGTACCCACAATATTAGCGTTATGGGAGAGCTGTGTATTTACATTGCCGACTCCTTTTACCGTGCCAGATGCAAAATGTTCCTGAGTTCCCATCACCCTGTGACCATCGCTCCTGTTTATTAAGCAATGGTTCGTCAAGTCCACAGTAAGTGCGAAATGTGAAAGCAAATGTTCACCTAAGATAGACTAAGTGAGGTCTGCAACCACAAAATTCCCTTTGACATGAGAAGAAAAACCTGTAATAATCGACAAATTTTTCTGGCCATGAATGAAGATAATACTTGTTTACATCCATTTGATGTAGAGGCTGATTGAACATTACATCAGTTGCACGGAGAGTGTGCTGACCTCTGAGCTGGTGTCGATAAAAAAACCAAACCAGAAATTTTACCAGAAATATGAAACTGGTGTGATGCTGTATTGCACACTGGAGTTAGTGGTGATTGAGTTGTCTGAGCAGGTGCTCTACTGCTATAGCTGGTGTATTTGCTTCTGTACTGCAGTCTGTGACCAGCTGTGAGACAATGCTCCTTTTGTTGTTGGTGCTGTTTGTAGGTGACGTGGATTTTTCACGTCTGATACAGTTCACCCTTGCTATTTGGGCAGTTGCACAGTGCACTGCGCATTCCACCTTGAGACCTAAAATGTCTGTGATATCAGCAGATGTCAGTAGAGCCAACCTAGACATGGCTGCAATGTTGAGACTGAGAATTAGAACTTCGTGAACGTGACAGTAGTAGGGCAAAGTTCATTTTTGTGCGTTTCGTTAGTGTGGGTAGCATACATTCAGGGGAAAACTTGATTGATTTACGACCCCTTTCACCTTCTCTTAACCTATTGTTCTGTTAATTGATTTATGACTCCCTGGGGGTTGATTTGTGACCCTCTAGCAATAATCTTTCCTTCTGAGAAACACATTCACTCCTCCCCCTCCTCCTCTCCCACCCCTCTGTGAAACCTCCTCACCGATACAAACACACCTTTGATATCAAGTAAATCGAATAATTAATTAAATCGATAAATTAATTAACCCCTCCCCCTCTGGAAAACCCCCCATCTCTCCCCTCGAACTCCCCACCCCATTCCCCTCCCCTATCTGAAAACTGCGGGTAAAAGGACTCAGTGCTGAAGAGGAAGGATCTCACGACAGGAAATACAATTTCATAGCAAAGGATATACTGTTTATTCATAAAATTCAATTCGCAGTGGTAGACTCTCTCCTGCTCGCCATCACTGCTGTTTCGGAAGATACAGGTCTTGTAAAATACATTGAAAAGAAGTAATTGAATAGATCACTTTCTCTTCTGTCTGCACAAAATTGTGTCAACCTAACTCACGGCACGTAATCGCATTGTTAAAAATCTCTCTATCCTGTCCTTGCACCAACTGCTGGGCAGATGCACCAGCTGCTTCTTGTATTTCTGCTCGCTGGCGCTTCACCGAGCTGTGCCAGCTCCAGTATCTGAGAGGTCACGCTTTGCCCACTCAGGCCCCATGACCACTGTTGGCTGCTGCACCACCAGCCATCTCATGTATTACCACACACACAGTGCCAGCTGGTGCAGCGCGCAGAGTGGAGGTCGCCCTAATCCCTGAACAAAGTGTCAAGCGACAGCAACTCTTTGATATTGATGCCTGAGAAATTTCTGTCGAAACACATGCTGTCGCTCCCTCCCCTCTCTCAAGTGCCACTACTGCGCCCACATGTGCTGTCAGTATGGCTGGGTCGGACTGTAAAAACAAAGCAGCGTTTACCTGGGAAACTCCCAAGCCTTCCCCTGCAGGTCATCATTCATTGCTGTTTCAGACGTCCAGGTCTTGTACAACACATTGAAGAGAAGTAATTATATAGATCGTTTTTTTCCGATTACTCAAGGACTACTATCAGGAAACACTCAACACACGTTATTACACTGTCACTCATTGCATATAACATATCTGGCGAAAAACAAGCTATAGGTCACTTCACTGACTGTCGGGTCAATCGCACCACACTGTGCACATCAATCATCAGGGACTGCTGCAGCTGTGGGACCACACCAACCTCCATAAACAAAGCATCAGGTAGCAGCATCACTTTGAAATTTGGTACCAGACTCACTTCCTGCTTCTCCCTCTCACTATCCTGCTCTCTGTCTCAAGTGGTTGCTTCCTGTTAGTGTTACCTTCCATCACCCTCCCCTGCCCCCACTGCCAATCATGTAGTCCTGGCGTTAGTAGTCGGTACATCCATTTCTTCTCATACTCCACTGCTATGAAACCTGTAGCAGATGGAACAAAGACATTCAAGAAGAAGTGAATAAAGTAGTGGATACCTGGTAAACCCCCAGCTGTGAATGTCTTGGAAATATTCACTCACTCTATCAGACTGATTGACTTGTTAATTTACTCGGTGACCATTGCGTATGTCCAGTTTTTCCTTGCATCCTGTTTGTGGGTACTTGGACAGGTTTATTTGGCGGTATTGGATCCCACAACTGCCTGGTTTCCAAACCCTGCTCTTCCCCCTTCCGATTTTTTTCCTCTTGCCACGTAGTGGTGGATACTGGCACAGGTAGGTCATTTGGTAGGAAGTCCATTCCATTGGAGGTCACTGAAAATTTCAAATGTTAGCTCAATCGGATGCTATGTCCTTAAACAACCTGTGGAGGAATTTGTGTTCACAATGCCACTATCAGAAACAATAAACTGATCAGTCAGGACTTTGATGTTGCGATTGGGTTTTTAACGTAGTATATAATCCCTAGGTTGGGTTTTTCAGCTGCATTAGGACGAAGAAGAGTGAGGAAGGACCTGCTGCATGATAGGATGGACACAACAACAAATATCAATGCAAGACAGAGACCACTGCAATGTATTGAGAATCACTAACCACAACTTATTTCAACTGCGATCCAAACCGTAGTAGTAACTGAAATGGTTAGATGTCACACTCGTATATCCCGCGCGCTCATGTCCTGATGTCCACATGTAGTGCCCCAGGCCAGAGAATCGCGCAGTGCTAGTTAACGCCATGTACGCGCATCTCAGCGATCACACTAGGTCTTCAACCAGACTCAGCCTGCCAGAGATTAGCTTCCAACGATGGAGGGTGTCTGGGAATGAAGGGAGTGGTAGGAATTCGGATGTTATCAATACCTCCAGCGCCAACATTTGTCAGATATTGAAACCTCTCAAATATCAACGTAAAAAACGGATAATATGCACCATACACAAGATCACGAAGGCTGCCCTACATACACTGAGTATTAGATAGCTATTCACCCATCTAGACGGCGACGTGTTGCACCCCACCCGACCTGTTCACAAGCCTTAGTAACGACTTGCACCTTAAACTGCAAATGTTAATCCGTTCTGGCCACTGGCTACCTCGGACACACTCCCCACATGCCTGACAGTGTCACCCCAGGAAACCTGGCATATATTTATCTCTGTAATTGCAATTAAATATTACGATTGCAGCCCCAATCTGTGACATTTGACAATGAGTATAGTATCAGAAATACCTCCTCCTGATGGCTGTGGCTCTGGGATGAATCCCACTTTGAAATTTTAATATTTATGCCCTCCTTATGACTGGATATAAGTTTCCACGTAAAATCTTTCATCCCCTTACGGATATCGCTGCGCTGAAATCGCAATTTTCTATGGCAAATCAATATCTCCCTTATGATCGGACATAGTCATTTTCTTTGCACATGTTTGAACATTGACCACAGTAACTTTACATCCTAACACATACTTATAAACCTGCTGATCACAGCGATTGTATAGCACATCCCCTACTAAGTATAATACTTCGCCAAAAACTGAATTCTGGTGACACCGAACAATAATGAACGAAAATCCGCGATCGATGGGCATGCTCCATTTGTTTTCTTGCGATTGATACCAGTATAGGAAGTTAGATGCAATGACCATGTTACTGAAACCTGGCATAAAAAGTGATCGTATTTACCGACTGTAAGTGTGGATGCACTTCGCCAGTGGTGTAACCGCATAATAAAATCACCCTTCTCGCCGAATTTAGAAGGAGGGTTAAATGCTTTATAAAAATATATAATTGTGAAAGCATTTTTAAAGCTAAATCTTTCAAATTTGATGTTTGAGGTCTCAGAAATGAAAAAATTTGTGTTTCACTGTTTTATTCGAAATTCATCCCCTAAGGAGGTGAAATGAAACCAGACTGATTCACAGATTCATCATTGCCCAGCCCATACCGCTAAGGACAGAGACTTGGAATTAAAGGAGGCTGTGGATCTTAGATTGTTTACATGTCTTAAGAAGAGATTGTACAGAATTCCACTCCTAAGGGGGTGAAATAGGGTATTAAAGGCCTTTTGAAAATACTTCGCTAATAAGAAACTCTGAAGCTAGAACAATGAAAATAGGTGTTTGGTTTTTTGGTAGAAATGAAAATGGTGCAGCATTTTGGAAATTCAACCACAAAAAGGGTAAAATAGTGGGTGAAAGGTTTTCTCAAAATAAATCTTTATTAAAGAACTACTAAACTATTTTTAAAGTTACATCTATGAAAATTGGTATTTCACTTCTTGGTTAGAAATAAAAACAACACCCTTCAGTGTTCTTGGAAATTCAAACACTAAAGGGGTGAAATAGGGGATGTAAAGCTTTATGCAAATATTTAATTAATAAAGCATTTTTAAAGTTAATTCTGTGAAAATGGTAATGTACCTGTTAGGTTGGCTGATGGAAAATTATTGTTACATAGCTTAATGCATATTATGCCAATTTAAATTGGGATTTTATTACAGAAGATATCTCAGGTCACCATCTGAATTGACATACCACTTAATTACCCTGAACATTTGCTTGGAAGAATACAGTTGATGGACGAGACTCGGTTCTGGAAAAAGTAATGAAATTTTGATATACCTCGATAATTCTTGATTAATTCAGTACGAGAAATGTTGGAAAATGTTGTTAAATACACTAAAAACCATATGTGTGAACTAACCTGGCCTGGAAGAGACTCAGTAGGGAATTGGATAAATAGCAGGTGAGTTATTGAACACCAAGAATTCATTTTACTGTACATTTATTTCATGACAAAATCTTGAAAATGGAAGCGCAGGAACAATTTATATTTAACGTATAAACCTTAACCTACCAAGGAGTGTTGATTCTGAATATTGCTGTTAAAATGGTCAGAATTGCATACATCAATAACACGATCATCTGAAACTGGGAGTCTCTGGGAAAGATCGATTACACACATATACATTTGGACTAAAAGAGAAAGAAGTCATTCAGCTATTTGATAAGGGAAACAAGATCTAAATTGGGTTTAGGAGAGAATAGCCTCAATGGTTGAAAACCTTCAACAGAAAATTATTATTAAATTTATAAGAAATTAGGTGAGATTGCAATTAAGAACAGTGAACAGAACTATATCCTATTAAAAATTCTTTCAAATGGTGGGAGCCACTGAAAATCAATAATAACCATGTGGGTATCCACTGCAAAAGAAAAACTGATACTATTTAATAAAAGTTCACGACACAAAAGACCAAAAAAATAAAACAATAAAGCACGAGAATTTACTGAAGCAAGAAAGCTGGTTCAGTTGCTAGCATAAAATACTGAACTACGAACTCGCTCAACCAAACACGTGGAAATGGCTACAAACCATGTACAAAGAGAAACTTTCTCAAATCTGCACAACACACAGTGTCCTTTATCATTGTGTGACTACCAAATATTAAAACCACACACACTTCTAGAAATCAATTACACCGTTTATTCACGAATAGTCACACTCCTAGATCCATGGGCCTTCATTACCCACAACCCTAACATTAAAGTGCCTGGAGAAAATACTGCTATAAATTACAAAAACAGCAAAATTATTCTCAACTCGTGCCTATGGGAGTTAACCTGATTTACTCCATAGTAACTGATATCTACTAAGAAATAAATTAAGGATTCAGTTATGCGGAAAATTATAACACTAAGGACTTTGACTACATGTTACCTTTTCGGCGGTTCTGAGTGCAGTGAGGCTGCTTGCTAGTCACCTACAGTCTCTATCACAGGCCAGAAGCCAGTGCACAGATAACATGCACTCTCTACCAGTGCCACCTTAACAAATGCAACGGATAATCGCTTGCCAGTGTCTCTCTGACCCAGAGTAGTTCTCCTTTGCTATACAAAAAAGTTGGGTAAGCTGTCCCTACATTCAGAAACACTTATCCAAGTCCAAAGACATACAGATACTCCAGCAGAAGACAAACACACTTCCAAGCAGACAACCAGAGGGAGGGAACAAGAAAAACATAGGTGAAAACGCGAATATATAATGACTGACTTTCTGTGTCAAATTAAACTCTTAATATGTATCTGGCTAATGTATTAAATGATTTAGATATGAAATACAATTCAGATATGGTAATTTAGTATTGAAGAATGACCATGGCTGCATAGCTGCCAGATATAGCATCCAGTTGATCATCTTTCTCTCAGTTTAAATTTATAGGAGCACCCGCACTTAAGTGATGCAGTTTAGAAATTTAAAAGTGGGATCAACCCTGAAAGTTAATGAAGTGACATATATAGACACGCTTCATACACCCTGCCGCCCAGGAGCAAAATGAGCAAGGAGTGACCTAGCCACGGAAGGACATTACCAAGCATTTTTCTACTAACATACAACAGCATAACTGATGAATCAACAAAAAATAACAACAAATCTATTAAGCAGATTGAACGTATCCAGCACAACAAAACTAATTTACACTGTAATTTAATCACTAGTGTCTAAATTCTTTATTTAGCTGTGGTTTTTGTAAGTATGAAGATTAATTTAGGCTCCCTATCGGCCAGTGAAAATTATGCATGGTATATTATCAATCCCATCCTTAATGAACAGTTAAACACAAAAATACCAAAGAAATTTATTTAAAGTCCGTAATAATAATAAAAATACATCGATTATATAAAACACAAAATACTTGAGAAGAACATCAATATGCAGGCATGATGTGAATTGCTTTGGACCAATGACATACTGACAAAATCATAATAGTAATAAAATACATCGATTGTACAACACATGATACATATGAAAGAATGACACTAAGCAGATATAGTACAAATTGCATTCAAAAATAGTGGTATTCTACTGTAATTACAGTGAAAGCGTGAACTAGTGTCTCATTCTGGCTATGGAGTAGTGATCTGCATGTCATTTTCTAGCATCAGTACCTGTTTTTAGAGAAATCCTTTCATTAGTAGAATTAAGTCATGAAAAATAGCAGAGAAATTATGTGTTGTGTGAAGTATAACATACCATAATATGCATAAACAAATGAAGAAATGTGGACTATTATACAGTGTGCGGCATTTAAAACTGTTTGTCGGAATATTTGGCGAAATACACTTCAGATTAAAATGTGGTAATAAATGTTGTTCATCCGCTCTCCCGCCCCCGGGGTGGTGCACCCCCCCCCCCCCCAGGGTGGAGTGGTTGACTTTGAAATATGAAATAGGAATCCCTATTTTTTTTATTGCAGATTTGAATTATTTGTGAAAAAATATGGAACTTTTGCAAGAAACATTTCCTTCGTTCCATGGTAAATGGTGCTGTAATTGGCACTCATGAATATGGGGTGACAATCGGTGCAAAACGGTAATATCTCACAAAAATACACATCCATTTAGGAAAATCAAAGTTCATTATTTGATACATGGGAAAATGCTATCATGTGACACTGTCTACCCTCCAGCATTGCATTCTTAGACTACATTCAGCATTACCCAGGAACAACGATGTGGGCACAGTAGTAATGTGTTCCCTTTGGGATGCTTGATTTTGATTAGTTCCCTTGTCCCTCACTATCTCGATGTGCTTGATTACTGTGAGTCACCTTGCCTCTCACTATCTCGGAGTGCTTCATTATTGTGAGTCCTCTTGTGTCTCACTATCTTGCGGTGCTTGATTACTGTGAGTCCCCTTGACTTTCACAAGTGTTTCAATGCAGCAAATGTTCGAAATGTTGTCTGTTGTTTCTAATGCACGTTACAACTCTGTGTCTGAATGACAATCCGACATGTATTAGTGTCTGTGCACTAATGTTTGCACATTCATTGCGAATTCGGTACTGCATATCTTCAGGGGTTGTAGGTACATCCATGAAAACCCTCTCTTTTAGCCATCACCACAGGAATAGATCAGCAGAAGTATAATCGGGTGAATGTGCGGGCCACGTCTGAGGACCTCCTCGTCCAATCCATCGACACGGATAGTTTCGATTCAAAACTTCTCGAGCTAGTCGTGAATAATGCGCTGGGTACTCATCGTATTGAAACCACATATCCAGTCTTGTTTGAAATGGGACATCGCCCATAAGTA
Organism: Schistocerca serialis cubense; assembly: GCF_023864345.2. Lineage (NCBI taxonomy): Eukaryota > Metazoa > Arthropoda > Insecta > Orthoptera > Acrididae > Schistocerca > Schistocerca serialis. The sequence goes on from NC_064638.1 coordinate 640,184,010, forward strand.
TGGGTAAAACATTATCCACAATGTCACTGTACATTTGACCAATCAGATTACCTTCTATGAAATATGAACTGATTACTTGCATACCTAAAATACCGCACCAAACATTGAACACCGTGGGCATTTATGTTCAACTTGTCTTACCCATTGGAGATTCTCCACTGATCAATAATGCATATTATGTGGATTCACTCGACCATGGTTCGTAAATTTTGATTCATCAGAGAAGAGTATCTCTGAAATGAAATTATCATTGACTGCCAGTTGTTCCTGTATCCAGTTACAGAAATTCAGGCGCTTGTGAGAATCGTCACCATGCAGTTCTTGATCCGACAATAAATGAAATGGGCGCCATTCGTGTGCATGTAGTATGTGTAGAACACTTCTTTGCGAAATTCCTGAACCTCGCGCAATTTGCTGAGAACTTATGTGAGAATTTTCAGCAATCGCAGCTAAAACGTTCACTGTGTTACTTTCGTTTGTCACAGGCAGCGGTCAGACTCTTTCTCTAGATTTAACACTTCCCGTTTCATTACACAGGCGGACAATACTGCGAAACGTCGTTGCAGACGGAACATTCCTATCGGAAAACAGAGTAGCATACCTTTGACAAGCTTTCTCAACATTTCTATGAGCCTCAAAGAAAACGGCAATGATATTGACCATCTCTGCAAATATTAATATCGTGAAGCAATTGCAATGAGATGTGTATTTTTTTTCTTTATTGTGATCTCATTCCCCTGCTCCATATGGGCACGGGAGGGCTGTCAGCGGCACAATCCGCCGCTCTTGAGCCGAGTGACATGACAACTAAGACAAGAATTAAATGTTACATAGAAGACGATAAAACAGGGGGACATAAAACATAGTAAGGGGAGATATCGGAGGTAAAAATACATTGACATGAAGACGTTCAATGGGGGGACAATTAAAAACGTCGACATAAAGTTAAAAAACACTGTTGGCGATTCTTAAAACACAAAGAAGACACTGAAGGCACACGCACAGTTTAAAAGTCGGCCACAGCATTAAAAACACTCCAGAACAACACACTTAAAACCCACTTGGAACACATATGATGAACAATAAAACTGCCTGGTGGGACCTGCCGAGGGAGAGGCTGGAGAGGATGTAAAAGGAGGGGAGAGCAAGGGGCAGCAGGGCAGGTGGCAGATGAAAAGAATAGGGGCATCAGTGGGTACACTAAGAGGCAGGGGACTGGTGGGGCAGGAGATGAAGAGGGAAGACAAGGTAGGAGGGAGTGCAGAGACACTGAAGGGGAGCACAAGAGAGGGAGGGGGAGTAGGAGGGGAAAGCTGCTCAGGAGAAGGGAGGGGGAGGAGAGGGAGCCCTGAGGAGGAGGCAGGAGGACATGGGGCTAGAGTTGGTAGGAAGGGTAGATGCCAGGGCGAAGCTCATCATCCAGGAGGGGTAGATGGTGGAAGTTGTGTTGAGAAAGGAGGCAGAGGGTGTGGATATGGAGAGAGGGTGGGACACAACGGTAAAGGCACAGCAATGGGCTGGGGGTGGAGAGGAAGGGAGACAACATGGGGTGAGGAGGGTCAATGTGGTGGACAATATATAGAGTGTGGATGCGTTCAAGGAAAAGGAGAAGGTGGGGGAAGGGGATGAGGTTGTAGAAGATGCACGTAGGGGATGGAAGGCGGATGTGGAAGGCGAGGCGCAACGCATGGCGTTCAAGGATTTGGAGGGAGTTAAAGAACCTAGGAGGTGCGGAAATCCAAGCTAAGCTGGCATAACAGAGGATGGGGCAGATCAAGAATTTGCAGGTGTGAAGGATGGTGAAAGGATGCAGACCCCATATCCGACCAGACAGGAGTTTCAGGAGGCAGAGTCTGTTGTGAGCGTTGTGTTGGATGGTAAGAAGATGGAGAGTCCAGGTGAGGTGGCGGTCGAGGGTGAGGCCAAGGTATTTGAGGGTGGGAGTGAGGTGGATAGGACAGTCATAAATGGTGAGGTAGAAATCATGGAGACGGAAGGAGCGGGTGGTGCGGCCTATGATCATCGCCTGGGTCTTGGAGGGGTTGATACGAAGAACCACTGGTTGCACCAAGTGGTGAATTGGTAAAGGTGGGTTTGGAGGATATGTTGGGCCCGTTGAAGGGTAGGATAAAAGGCTAGGAAGGCGGTGTCATCAGCAAACTGGAGGAGATGAACAGGCGGGGGCGGTTGGGGCATATCAGCAGTGTACAGGAGATAGAGAAGAGGGGAAAGGTCGGAGCCTTGGGGCACGCTGGCAGAGGGAGAGAAGGTATGGGAGTTGGAATTGTGGATTGTCACATAGAAGGGACGATGGGAGAGGAAGGAAGCAACGAGGCAGACGAAGTTGATGGGGAGAGCATAGGTCTGGAGTTTGAAGAGGAGCCCAGGATGCCAGACACGGTCATAGGCGTTCTGCAGGTCAAGGGAAACAAAAATAGCTGATCGATGGGAGTTAAGTTGGAGGGAAAGAAGACTGGTGAGGTTGAGGAGCTGGTCGTTGGCAGAGAAGGAAGGCCTGAAGCCACATTGGGTAAGGGGAAGAAGGTAGTGTTGGTGAAGGTGGCAGTGAATACGGTGAGAGAGGATTGTCTCGAACACCTTACTGAAAATGGAGGTGAGGCAGATGGGAAGATAGGAAGAGATATCAGAGGGGGGTTTGTTGGGTTTAGGGAACAGCAAGACACGGGAAGTCTTCCGCAGGTCGGGGTAAAATCCAGTGGAGAGGAGGACATTGTACAGGGTAGCAAGGACAGACAGGAAGGCCGGGGTCAATTCCTTGAGGTGGTGGTAAGTGACGCCATCATGACCAGGGGCAGTGTTGCGTTTGGAGTGGAGGATTAGTGTGATGTCATGTGCGGTGATGGGAGTGTTTATGTCTGAGGGGGGTAACCGATCCAATTACTGGAAGCTAGGGGCGAGCAGTGGGACAGAGGTGTCAGTGCAGTCAAGGACGGTGTGGAAGAAGGAGTAATCAAAATGGGGATCGTCAGGAATGGAGAAGACCTCAGAGAGGTGGGAAGCAAAATGGTTAGCCTTACTGTCAGGAAAGGTCGATCGTCATGGAGGGTGGGATGGCTACCAGTAAGGCGATGAAAGGCGGACCATTACTTGGAGGAGTTGACAGGGAGGGTGGAGTTGAGACGTGTGCATGTCTGGAGCCAGTCCTGGCGTTTCTTTGCTGTAAGGAGGTTCTGGATGTGTCAGTGTAATTCCCAGTGGCGGATGAGTGTATCTCAGTCACAGGTGCGAAGGAAGGAGCTGTAGAGCCTGCAGGATTCATGCAGAAGGAGGACAGCCTGTGGAGGGAGTGTAGGGCAATGAGGATGGATGAGTTTGGTAGGGACATGAGCCTCCACAGCGTCAGTGATGGTCTTCTGAAGGAAGGAAGAGGCATGGTTGATGTCAGTAGGATGGTGAAAGGTGAGGGGGTGGCTTTCGACCTGTAAGGCAATGGATTCACGCTAGGCATCCCAGTCAGCACGATGGTAGTCATGGACAGACTTTGGAGGGGCAGCTGGGTGGGTGGCTGCAGTGGTGGGACGGGCAGAGGAGATGGTGAGAAGGACATGGAGATGGTCACTACCAATGGGATCAAGGACGTCAATGGCGATGTGACCAAGGAGGTCAGGGGAAGCGAAGATAACATCCGGGGTGGAGTTACTTTCAGGACGGGTGTGCTGTGAGAGAGGAACGAGGTCACCATGGAGGGTGGCAAGGAACTGATGCCACCGCTCAAGGGTGGCAGGGTCATGGCTGTGGATATTGAGGTCAGCGGCAATCACATAGGTGGAGAAGGTACGGTCAACATGGGAAATGAAGTCGAAGGGGAGAGGAGCTGCAGGGCAGATATAGCTAATGGCACAGGTGATGGTGAGGGAGGGAAAAAATAGACTGAGGAGGAGGTGTTCAGTTGGGTCATTGAGGAGGGGCTGTGACCGGACAGGGAGATGCTTGAGGTGGCCTATACTGACCCCACCTCGGGCAAGGGGAAGGGGATTGTCAGTGTGGTGAAGGAGGTAGGGGGAGATGTGGACAACATGATGGGTTGGAGGAAGGTTTCATTAAGGATGAAGGAGTCAACCTAGTGATGGGGTAGGGTATGCATGAAGAGGTATTAGTTAACAGGGAGGGAGTGAATGTTGAGGTAGAGCAGACGATACTGGTGGTGTGCCGTGAGGTTGGAGGTGGGTAGGAAGCGGGATGAGGAGAGAGGGGCCTAAATGAGGGTGTCGAGACAGATGAAGGTAAAGTGGGCCTGGTTGTAGGAGTAGGTGGCGTAGGTCTTTAAGTGGAAAACAGAGCGGGAGGCAAGGGAAATCTGCTGGAGTGTGTGGGGGCACTGGAAGGGGTGGGTGTTCTGCGAGACGATGGTGAGGAACCAGATGATATCTTCTGCTGTGGGGGGAAGGCGGTGGGAATTATTGGGGTGGATGGGCGGGTCGCTGGGGCAAATGGCGACAGTGAGCTTAGGGTTGGTGGGAGGGGGTTTGGCTTTGCATTTGGAGGAATAGGTGGGGTGAGGTTCATTGCAGGTGTTGCAGGAAGGGGGAAAGGCGAGGTTGGGACACTGTTTAAGGAAGTGGGAGGCTTAACAATGGGGGCAGGTTGGGAGGTTCTTGCAGTTTTGGGTGAGGTGGTCGTTGTACAGGAGACAGTGCTGGCAGTGGTAGGATTGGGGAGGGGAATGGGACAGGTCAACAGGGTAGTGGCAGTTGAAAATCAGGGCTCCCTGTATGAGGAGGTGGTCGATGGAGGAGGCAGACTATGTAAATATACGCATGAGGAAGGTAGGTCCAGAGGAGTTGTAAATACGGCGGGCCAAGCGGATTTCCAGGGCGGGATAGTCATTGAGTTCTGCCAGCACCTCAGCCTCCGTGACCACAGGGCTGTGTTTTGTGATCACAGCAGTGAGGGTTGGCGAACGACGAGGGGGTGGGTGCTGAGATGTGTAGAGTCTGAATCATTGAAGTAACATGCACAGTCTGACCACAGACTGAGCACGTGATCACAGTCTGTGTTTGATTCGATAGTGGGAGGTGTCACATGATAGCTTTATCAAAAATATCAAACAATTACTTCGATTGTCTTAATCGGATGTGTATTTGTGCGAGATAGTACCGTTTTTCAACAACTGTCACCTCATTTCCGTGTTTACCAATTACAGTGTCATCTGTCATGAAACAATAGAAATGCTTCATACAAAAGTTAATATTTTTCACGGAGAATCCAAACTGCTATTAAACTGCTGTTAAAAATAGGGGGTTCCTATTTAAGATTTCAAAGCCGTCCCCCTGCTGCCCCCCATGGTTGGTGCAGGGGGGTCGAGCATTATGTTAATGGATGTCCCTCTTCAAGATGAACGTTTATTGCCACTCTTTTTTAATCTGATGTGTATTCCGCAAAATATTCAGACAAACAGTTTTAAATGCCTCACCCTATATAGTATTGTGGATGATGACAACTAATGTTCTTCATTTTACATCAATCAAGAATTGCCCTAATGTAAAATAAATTGATCTGTGATTATCAAAAATGAATGACCTATGTGAGAATGAAAATTCACTAAAGTCTCTTTGCTTTACTCAAATTCTCAAGTTCAGTCCTTCCATTCTAAAACATTATTTGAGATTTAGTGATTGTGTTAAATGAACAGACTAATAGTCGCTGTACACACACATATAGGCTATTTCATTTTATTTCTACACTGAACATTTCACTCGTCACTTACACAACACAAAGAGCCTGGGGAGACGGTCGATTCTCATTGGAGTAATTGAGGGACAGCGGGGCTCGATGTTGCCACTGTCAGTGATTACTGCCATCGACTTGATACATTAACCACATCATTAATCCAATCTCTTCTCAGATGACCTCCCCTCCCCCCCCCTCCCGTATCTTTGTCCACCCATTGTTTCACTGGCTCTTGTGGGAATGACAGATGATGGTCGTGAGTGCAGGATGCATGCAGAGGTACATCAGTGCGCCATGTGCCATGCCTCTGAGTTGGAGAGACAGGCCTGCCTCCAGCTCATGGCATGTGAGGTGAGTCACGCATAGCTGCTGGTCGCATTTATCCAACAACCACTGACATTTCATATATAGATGGGGTGTGGCGTCACCAATGAGGATAACGGAGGCATCCAATGTCGCAGATAACTCCTTTTAGTGTCACAGACTTCTTCTTCCACACCCTAGCATTTTCTGGCCGTGTGGTAGCCATGCATGTCTCTCTATGGGAACTGCGTTTAGAACATCACGCAAATGCGCTGCTCATATTTTTCATTTACTGTATATACACTGATCAGCCAAAAGATTATGACCACTGCAGATAGCGACGTTGGTTTTGCTTCGTGGCATTTGATACGATAACAGAAGAATGTAAGCAGAGCAGACATGGACTGGAGATCATCCCAGCGAAGATATGGGCTGCAAATGGGGAAATCCTTTGAGATAACCGACTTTCACATAGATTATTATTATGCAGACCCTGTGAACGAGTATCTCGAAAACGGCAAAGCTGCTCGAATATTCATGTGCTACTGCCATGAGCATCTATGGAAAGAAGTAGAAGGAGAGTGAGTCTACCACTGGGCGCTAAATGGCTGGACATCCAAGACTCTTCACACAACGCAGGGTTTGGAAGCTTGTCTGCTCTGTAAAGTAGAACATAAGACGATCTGTGGCATCTCTGCTGGAAAAGCTTAATGCTGGTGCATGCACAAGTGTTTTGGAGCACACTGTTCATCGTACATTGTTGAACATGGAGCTCCGCAGCAAACCACTCCTGCATGTTCTTGTGTTCAACCAATGACATCGTCAGTTACGATTGCAGTTGGCATGGGACCCTCAGGATTCGACCTTGATCGACGAAAACGAGCCGTCTCTTTGGGTGGATCATATTTTTGTTCGTTAGGTCGATGGTCGTCCCCACAAACTCCATCATCACAGTGTACTCTGGCTCTAAACATATACTGCGCTATGGATGCTAGCTGGTGGGAGGAGTTTTATGCAATGGGGGAGACATTCTCCTGCGCTTGCTTACGACCTGTGGCAGTAATCAAAGACATGCTTGATGTCTTCCCAACGGTAATGTCATCTTTCAGCAGTATAGTTGTCCGTATCTCCCTGATATGCAGGATCAGCAATGTATTTCATTCCAAAGATGAACAAACAAGCTATTAAGCACATTGATCACAATATTTTGTGTCATCTGTGTATAACAGCCTATTTTTCACTACTGGCTACCGTTCACATCCATAGAATTATACTACAGCATGTATGTAGGCCTTCCAAAAGCTGATTAGTTTTATGCTATGACATTAAAAAGGAAAGATACAGCGTTGTGTACTTTTTTTATTCTTACAGAGAACAGTCTGTAGAAGTAAAACATATGAAAGAAAAGTCATTTTACACACTTAATGATTTGAAAAGTAGTTAAAAGTCTATAGATATTACTAAATAACTGAAAACACTGATCGTTCTTTCATTCAGTACGTTTTGTATTGGTCTTTGTATAGTGTACTTATGTGTATAAAGTTTCTTACTAATATTGTGTACTTCAATTTTTAACTGATCATTTGTAATTGCGATCCCATTAACACCTTGTAAAGTATGGGGGGGAAATATAAATTTCATTTCTGGTTTCCAAAACTGGTTTTCATATATGTTCTCATTGGAATTATGCGATAAATTTGGGCAAGTAAAGTAAATACTTCATTTAAATCTGACAGCCACTAATTTGAGCAGTTTGTTTAGTTGTTATATTGCATATTATGTAAGCATATCATATGTTACAAAAAGTTCATCATTTCAATACTATTTGATTTTGAAATAGATAAGGATGAATAAGGATACAATACTGAAGACAACTATTTGCTCAGATAGTGTAGTTTTCGTTTACTTAAGATGTCAAATCCAAATGAACATTACACAAATTTACAAAGTTGTAAAATTTGTTGCTTAAGTGGACTAAGATTGAAATTCACTGTCTAGTAATTAAACGTTTCCTGATTATAACAGTTAGGTTTTGAAAACTCTTTCATATATAAAAAAAATTCAGAGACTACTATGTAAACAAAGAGCATAATCTTTGTTTTCCAGATTTTTGAAATGTAAATTCGAACGTTATTTAAAGAATAAACAGAACCTTTTGTGGTAATAAAACCATGAACTCTAAAAACATATAATTATGAAAAAATTAATTATAAATGTATTACAATTAAAAAGCAGTAATTTTCGGGAAGCTTGTAGCACCAAATCCTAACCCACATACGTATGTGAAAAGGTGCCAGTGGCAGTTGTTTTAAGTTGCACTTAAGTCTGCGTTAGTTCCTTGTGTCAGTTGTTAATCAACTTTAAGACAGGTAATCTGTTTCATTTGACTGCAACATGCGCATGTTTCGACTCTTTTAAGTTCACCTCAGCTTTAGTTATGTAAACATAAGATTCAGTGTTGTATTATCAATATGTGCAATGTTCTGGATATATAGGAATATCTGTCACTAACAACAGATGGCTACAAGACCACGTTGATTTTTATGGCAGCATCTATGTCCCACACTACTCCCGCCAGTATCATTAATCCCAAACTTTCAAACTGATCACTCTCCCTGCGTCACTCCCCCGTATTTTAGCGTGTTATTTCCCGTAACTTTCCGATGCCACACGATCTTGTAACTCATCCTACAAACCCCTCCCCACCCTCCAAACTTTCACTGTTCTATCCCAGTTCGCACCCACTAATTCCACCTCATCGTCACATCTGCCGTCCCCCTTCTTCATACTTACCCATCCTCACACCTGCTATGCACGCCAATTTTAGTGAGTTTTCGCCTTTCGCTATCGTCGACTCCCTCAGATTTCATCTTGTTTCTCCCTTTTGCATCCGTTTCATCCTTCTCGTGATTTTTACACGTATTTGGGTGTATCTTTGCGAATTTTTCGACCATAATTCTACGTTATTTACATAATTTTTCGCATTTTTTCCACCACCACAGATCCGTGTTCCTTCCATCTGCGTCAGTACAGAAAAGTTTCCTTATCCCGAACCAGAACCCAGTCCTGCATATTGTGCCTGCATTGTTGCTTGGCTCATGGAATCCCCCCAAATGGCATTACCATCAAATTACCCATCTCCATCTGCCACCCCTCCTTCCACAATGACCTCCATCTGTACAAGATTCCACCAATCCTTAACCATCACCAATATAGTCCTGCAAAACCATATTAACCAAGTCCAAACCTCTTTGCAGTACCTTTTCTCCATCCAAAAAATTCTCCTACTATGCAATCCCAAATTCCTGGAACACATAACACAATGAAACTCTTGCCCTCCAGGAACTAGAGCAACATCCACAATGCCACCTCTAAAAGCTCTCCAGTCTGCTCACTTCCCACTCCCACCTTGTAGTAGCACTGTTCCCCATCTCTACAGGAACCTCCAAGCCGCCTCCACATCCCCTCATAGCTGACAAACTCTGTCTCACAGATCTGTTACCTTTACGCCATCCTCCAAAACTCCCTCCCACCACCACAAAGAATACAGAACATAAACTAATCCGAAACACAGTCAGTAACCTTTCCTTCAGAAGCCTTAGCCCTACACAAATATCAGTCCTTTCCAAAGGCCTCACCTTTTGCCCCACTCCCAAATTCAATCATGTAGCACTTGTTAAAGACCTTCTCTTCTTGTCATGGTCCCTACAGTGGAAACACTTTTTCGCCATCAATCCTATCAGAATCAACCAAAGACCAATGTTGAGCCCTGCCTAACTCAGTTTACTCTTCCAGCTAACCATGACCGACCCCCACTGACTCCAAAGCACCCCCAGTCAACTTTCCAGAATTTCTTAACCTTGAACCTTGCCTCACCATCATTCCCAAATCCCTCAGCATGCAAACTAACCTTACATCCGCAAACACTGATCCTGACCTTATAATCCTACCTGCGAACAAAGGCTCCACCACTGTTGTTTTGAACTGCAAGGATCACCTGGCAGAAAGACTCCACCAGCTGTCAGACACATCCACCTACAAACCTTGCCACCATGACCCCATCCCAGAAATCAGAAATCCAGTAGGATCTCCAGTCACCATCAAATCCTTAGGACCATCCTAGAAACTTTCTCCAGAGTCCATCTCTCTGCTCACCCTTACCACTCCCTGCACTCTTACCTTCTACAAGCTTCCTAAAGTCGATAAACCCAACCACCCAGGATGCCCCATTGTGGCCAGTTACTGTGCCCCCACTGAACTGAAATGAAATGTCATGTGGAGAGGCCCTTCCTGATTGCCTGGTGCAAGTCTTTTGAAGTGACGCCAATTCGGCGACTTGCGCACCTAAGAGGATGAAATGATGATGATGAAACGACACAAACACCCAATCCCTGAGCGGAGAAAATCTCTAACCCTTCCGGGAATCGAACCTGGGCCCCCAGCGTGACGAGCCGGCGCGCTGTCCATTCAGCTATGGTGGCGCGCTGTGCACTCACTCAAAGAATCTCTTCTCTTGTAGACCAACACCTTCAACCTGTTACCTGTAACCTGTAACCACTCTTTAGAGAGTGGTTATACAGAAACGAGTATTAGATGAAATTCTGTTATACGAAATGACCTAAGAGCCAAAAAACGGTAGTAGTATTTCGAAGTAATCGTTTGTTAAAATTTTACAAAGAGTAGATATTCGAAATAGAGAAACGCAAAGTAGTACAAAGGAAATCCAAGGAGAGCTGCATTTTGTTTTGAATGTAATACATTAACCAATGTGCAGCATTGTTAGGTCTCTTGAGTTTTTGTTTTCTTCAGGCGAGTGTGTTCGCATTCTTCTGTGGTCGTCGGAATTTTGGGATTAGAAGGCTAATTAAATTGCAATTTTGGAACTGGATTGGACATTGGAGTGGTGGAGAATAGATTATTTTGGGATAAATTCAGAGATGGAGTCAATCAGAGGTGACTGGGTGTACAAACATTGATATTCAACGGTGATTGTACGTGTTAAACGAAACGATACGATCGTATACTTACGACTGTTAAGAGATTTATTGACAATACAGAAACTTTTATGTTGAATTAGGACTTTATTCGCTCTTTGCGAATTATTAAAGAGTATTAGGACCGAAAATAGTTTGGACCTTATCACACTAGTATCTTTGCCACTAATCGTCAAGATGATTCCGCTAATAAACGAGAAGTGAAAAATAGTGCCCGTTAAAAGATTAAACTTGTGCTGAACAGACATTGAAAGGATTCAAACCTATAATTAATATAGTGTTGAGAGAATTGAGGAGCTTAGACATTGTAAGGCCCAGAGACATATTTATAATTTATTGGACATTGATGGCAAAGGACAGTTTCATGGGAAAGCATATCTTTGGTGATAGGTACACGAAGGAATGTAGTACTGACTGACTGTTATCATACCGAAACAATACACACTAGGATCAACTCTTCTTTCATTGATCCCCCGGTGCCATCTCTCATTAATTCAAGAACTTAATCGTGTCAATAAAACAGAAATATACAAGACATTCCCAGTGTTTACTAAATTCTACTATCAGCTAGTACATAGACAATAATATCTGTGAACATTCAAGGGTTATTGAAGCTGATAAACCTTTTTACAAACAGATTTAATAGGATTCAACGAATGCATGCAGGGTATGAAATATCTCTGGAAAAAAGCGATCAATTTTCAACTGCTAGTTCACACGACTAGATTCACAACGTGATTCAGAGATGTTTTATGCCTGACCCACACGGCAGGGACTGGTTCTTAACTAACCGGGACAATAGATACACTAACGTTTGAGGTCAACTCCGATGCCAGGGGCAAACGGCGAAACGATATCTGTGCAGTGACGACGATGGTGGGTGTGTGGGCATAAACCTACCTTCCTATATAAAAGATACCAGCAATTTCCTCCACCGGCTCCCCACAGTTCCTGTCCCTCTACCACACAGTGCCCCGCTTGTGGCTATTGCTGCCAATTCCCTTTACAAAAACATCCCTAATGCCCATGGCCTCACCGTTATTGAACACTACCTTTCCCAACAACTGACAGATTCAAAACCAACAACGTCTTTCCTAGTTACCATGTCTAACTATCTCCTCTTCCACAATCACTTCTCCTTTGAAGGTATTACCTACACAAATCTGAGGTATAGTTATGGGCAACCACATGGCACTATCCTATTCATGGGCCATCTAGAGGAATCCTAAACACCTCACTGGGTTCAGATTCATTGATGACATGTTTGCAATCTGGATCGAGGGTGGTGACACCCTACCCACATTGTTCGAGATGCTCAACAACTTCTTCCCCATTTGCTTCACCTGGTTCTACTCAACCCAACAAGGCACCTTCCTAGAGGTTGACCTCAAAGATGGCTACGTCAGTACCTCTGTCCATATCAAACGTACTAACCACCAGCAATCCCTCCACTTTAACAGGTGCCACTGGTTCCATACTGCCTAGCCACCTGAAGTCGTCGCATCTGCAGTGATGAGCGGTAACTCTTGAAATATACCAAATCCTTCAGGGTCTGTAATTATCCTCCCAACCTTGTACAAAAACATATCTCCTGTGTCTTATCTTTCCAGTCTCCCACGACTTCCCAAAGCCCCACCATTCAGCCACAGGGGGCATTCCCCTCGTTACTCAGTACCACCCAGGATGGGAGCAACTGAATTACATTCTCCACCGGGGTTTCGACTACCTCTCGTACAGCCCTGAAATGAGAAATGTCCTGCCCACTATCTTTCCCACTTACCCCACAGTTGTATTTCACTGTCCACTGAACCTACACAATATACTCGTCCATCCCAACACAACCCCTGCTCCAACCCCTTATCTCATGGCTCATACCCCTGTAATAGACCTAGATGGAAGATCTGTCCCATACATCCTTCCACTACCAACTACTCCAGTCCAGTCACAAACATCACCTATCCCATCAAAGGCAGGGCAACCTGTGAAACCTGTCATGTGATCTACAAGCCAAGCTGCAATCATTGTGCTGCATTCTATGTAGGCATGACAATAAACAAGCTATCTGAAGGGCAACTGACAAACTGTGGCAAAAAGCCAAGTGGACCACCCTGTTACTGAGCATGCTGCCAAACATGATATTCTTCATTTCAATGACTGCTTCACAGCTTGTGCCATATGGATCCTTCCCACCAACACCAGCTTTTCTGAAATGCGCAGGTGGGAACATTCCCTCAATATATCCTATGTTCCCATAACCCTCCTGGTCTCAAACTTCGTTAGTCATTGTCCTCGGCCATCCAGCCTCTTTCCTGTTCCCATTCCAGCACTACTCAGCCCTCATTCCACCATTGCACCCAGTATTTTTACTTCTCTCTTTTTCTGCTACCGCCCACCTCTCCCCTGCTCTCTGTCTAGCCTCCCGACTGCGCATAACTGCCCTACCCTCTCTGCACCTCGTCCCTGCACACTCCCCAGCAGGATTGTATTGTCTGCCACCCCTACCCTACAATCCCACCCCCTCCCCACCCCAGCCTCCTTCTTACCCCTACCCATTCGCCACTCCCATCAGGCACTGGTGTTGGTCCTCACAATATGGCTTCAGTTGCCTGAGACTGCAGTCATGTGTGTGTGAGTTGCGTTTGCGTGAGTGAGGACCAAGTGAGTGAGTGAGTGTGTGTGTGTGTGTGTGTGTGTGTGTGTGTGTGTGTGTGTGTGTGTGTGTGGTGTCTGTTTTTGACGAAAGCCTTACTGGACGAAAGCTTTACTTGTGACAGGCTTTTTGTTGTACCTATCTGTGACTCAGCATCTTCACCATATGGTGAGTGGCAACTTTCCTTTTCGTAATATCTTACAGTCCATTCACTTTTCCCATTGATTGATTTGTCAGTTACAATATTTGTGGATGTAATTTTCGAAGAAAAAAAAACAAAAAATGAAAATGCAGATATTGTGTTTCAGTCATCTGCATAAAAGACACACACCACATGGATGCTGTTGCCAATTATTAACAGCAAATATTATTCAACACCATGAAAAAAGAATAATACTATTATCAAAAAGTTATTGGTGCTCACCATGTAGAGGAGGCATTTAGTCACAGACAGACTCAATGAAATGAATATTAAATATTTAAACTTTTTAGACAAAAAATGTCCCTCTTCAGAAACAGAAAACACACACACACACACATTTACAGGACTTAAATGTTTAGTAGTTGTTACATTGTGCTTGTCTGTGACTCAGTGCCTTCTCTATGTATTGAGAAGCAATCTCTCCTTTTCATAATATTGTTGTTGCTCCAGTCTAGATTTTCCACTGTTTAATCACCAAAAATTTGTAAGTATAAACTCCCATAATAACTGGTAATAACTGGTATCTGTAATAGTGGTTTTCTAAAAGCAAAATGTGCGCTGATACTGAATGATATTTTATGTCGCTACAATTGGGGGGATACTTATAATTGCGTTTTCTCAGCTGAGATTTTAATATATGGGATGATTAGATAGTATATGGGATATGAATACTTGTAACATTTGTATACTATTTTAATTTTGGTAATGCCTATTTCAGATAAAGCAGTTTAATACTATATAAGGTGTTTCAGAATTCATATTATAGAGTTCTAGAGGGGGACATAGTTGATGAAGTTTTGATAAGAAACTCACATCTGCAGCTCCTGTAGATCACACAGGGCAGAGCTGATTGTCTCCACTGTCTGTGCACTGTCGACTAGGAGATTTGAATGTGGACCTGAATGAAAACTTATTTCAAATCCAAATGGCACACTTATAGATATGAGTTTCTTATCAGAACTTTATCAAATAAATTTTCCCAACAGCTGTTAGAAGCCTGAGACGCACTATGCAAAACATAACCTGTATATCAACACATCATGCACACTAAAAAAGTTTTTTTTAATACACCATCAATTGGATGCAAATGGTTAAAGATGGAGGAAAAAATAATAAAAAATAAATATTACATTTAAAAAATAACCCAGGGATAGTTACCATAACTGCAATGTTTTTTATTCTGCAAATAACATATTAAACCCATCAACAATAAATGATTGTGTATACTGGTGACACATCTTTAATACCAAGTACTGATTCACTGAAAGACTTGGCATATGGAACCTATATGTCATTGAAAGTGTCGAAATGTATCTTCAAAAATCGTGTTCATTAGCAGAAACAAAGCTATTTACAATGACTTTCATACAGAACAAAAACATAAATTCCTTTACTTTTAACCTTGGGGACTCATGACTAGAAGACGTGGAATGTAGAACATTTCCAAATTCCGAAATTGACGGTAGAAAAAATATTTGTGTAGGAAAGCCATATAAAAAGATATGCTCTTTTATATACACACATTTTAGAGACAAAAATATTTGATACGCTAACCACCCAAAAATTATTCACTATATACTACTGGATTTTTTCCCAAGCTTATCATGCCACGAAAATTATAAAGTTTGTGCAAGGAAGTCATCAGTTCCACAGAGGAAATTTACATTGAGGAAGTCCTGTAAAATTAAACTTCAAGATTGCAACATATTAACGGTACCTCTGTTGTAATACACACTCTAAGACAAAAAAAGACGCGCAGTTCAGGCATATTGTGTTTGACTAATAATTAAAAAGTTTTTGGTCCTGGGTTCAAACCTTCCAACTGCTTATATTTTGAATAAAGGTCATCAGCAATGGCAGCCAATGACTTCTGGCATAAGAAGTCACCCCCATTCTGCCAATAGCTTTATCAAAGAGGATGGAGGAGAGGGCAGAGGTTCAGGGCACTCTCTTGCCTGTGGGATGGGAAACTGCCCATAAAAGGTGGAAGAATCAGCAATAATCAATGGCATGAGGATGCAGAAACCAATGGAGACCACTGTATTAAAGATACATAATAGGTATGCTAAGGACATAATGTCATGATAATCTCTGCATTGGTGAAAGATCTAGCCCCTGTTTGAATCTCCATGAGGGGACTATCAAGGGGAGGTGACCACGAGAAAAAGACTGAATAAACAATGAAAGTCTAACACTCTACGATTTGGGGTATTGAATGTCAGAAGTTTGAACGTGATAGGTAAGATAGAGAACCTGAAAAAGGAAATAAAGGAAAATGCAGAGGCCCAATCTTGATATAGTGGGGGGGGGGGTCAGTGAAGTGAAATGGAAAGAAGACAAGGATTTCTGATCAGACAAGTACAGGGTAATATCAATATCAGCAGAAAATGGTATAACAGGGGTAGGATTTGTTATGAATAGGAAGGTAAGAAAGAGTGTGTGTTACTGTGAACAGTTCAGTGGTAGAGTTATTCTTATCAGAATCGAGAGCAAACCAACAGTGACAATTGTAGTTCAGATATACATGCTGACATCACAAGCCAAAGATGAAGAGATAGGGAAAATATGAGGGTATTGAATGGTTAATTCAGTATGTAAACGGAGATGAAAATCTAATAGTCATAGGGGACTGAAATGCAGTTGTAGGGGGAAAGAGGAGAAAGGGTTTTTGTAGAGTTTGGGCTTGGTTCTAGGAATGAGAGAGGAGAGAGAATAATTGAGTTCTGCAATAAATTTTAGCTAGTAATAGCGGATACTCTGTTCAAGAATCACAAAAGGAGGAGGTATACTTGGATATGGGAATATTTCTGTTACATTACAGCATGGTCAGGCAGAAATTCCGAAAACAGATACTGGATGTAAGGCACACCTAGGAGCAGATATAGAGTCAGATCACTATTTAGTAATGATGAAGATAGACTGAAGTTTAAGAGACTAGTCAGGAGGAAACAATGAGCAATGAAGTGGGAATCGAAAATACAAAGGAATAAGGAGATATGCTTGAAATTCTCTAAGGCTATAGATACTGTGATAAGGAATAGCTCAGTGGGCAATTCAGTTGAAGAGGAATGGACATCTCTAAAAAGGGCAATCAAATTAGTTGGAAAGAAAAATGTCGCTGCAAGGAAGGTAACTACAAAAAAGCCATGGATAACAATAGAAATACTTCAATTAATCGGTGAAAGAAGGAGGTGCAAATATGTTCAGGGAAATTCAGAATTACATGTCACTTAGGAACGAAAGAAATAGGAAGTGCAGGAAAACTATGGCGAAATGGCGGTATGAAAATGTGAAGAATTCGAAAAAAATCTCATAAGGACACTCAGCATATAGAGAAATCAAAATAACCTTTGGTGAAATTAAAAGCAAGGTTGGTAACATTAAGAATGCAATAGGAATTTCACTGTTACATGCAGAAGAGAGAACAGAGAGGTGGAAAGAGTACATGAACACTGAAGGGCTCTATGAGGGGGAAGACTTGTATGATGATGTCATCAAAGAAGAAACAGGAATCGACTGGGAAGAGATATGGGATCTAATATTAGAACCAGAATTTAAAAGAGCTTTGGACAACTTGAGATTAAATACGGCAGAAGGCATAGATGACTTTCCATTGGAATTTCTAAAATCATTGGAGGAAATGGTTACAAAATGATTATTCATGTTCCTGTGTAGAATATGTGAAACTGGCGATATACCACCAGAATTTCGGAAAAACATCATTCACACTATTCCAAAGATAGCAAGAGCCGACAAGTGCGGGAATTGTCACACAGTCAGCTGACAATAATAATATACAGAAGAACAGAAAAGAGAACTGAAGATTGTTTGGATGTCGAACAGTCTGGCATTAGGCACCAGAGAAACTGCTCTGACGTTGCGTTTGATAAAGGAAACACGACTGAAGAAAAATCACGACACTTTCACTGCATTTGTCGACATGGTAAAAGTGTTCGATAATGTAAAATAGTGTAAGGTGTTCCAAATTATGAGAAAAATAGGGGTAAGGTATAGGTAAAGGCAGGTAGCATACCTTATGTACATGAACCAAGAGGGAACAATAAGAGTGGAAGACCAAGAACAAAGTGCTTGGATTAAAAAAAGGTTTTAAGACAGGGGTGTAGTCTTTTGCCCCTACTGTTCACTCTGCACATCAAAGAAGCAATGAGGAAATAAAACGAAGGTTCAAAAGTGGGATTAAATATCAAGACGAAAGGGTATCTATGTTAAGATTCACTGATTACATTGCTATCCTCAGTGAAAATGAAGAAGGATTACAGGATTTGCTGAGTGGAATGAATAATCTAATGAATACAGAATATGGATTGAGAGTAAACCGAAGAAAGATGAAAGTAATGAGAAGTAGCAGAAATGAGAACAGTGAGAGAACTGAGATCAGGAATGGGGATCACAAAGTAGTTGAGGTTAAAGAATTCTGCTGCCTAGGCAGCAAAATAACCCATGATGGGTGGTGCAAGGAGGACATAAAACGCAGACTAGTATTGGCAGAAAGGCGTACCTGGCCAAGAGAAGTCTGCTAGTATCAAACGTAGGTCTTAATTTGAGCACTAAATTTCTGAGAATGTACATCATTGTATGGTAGTGAGTCATAGACTCTGGGAAAAATGGCACAGATGATGACTGAAGTCTTTGAGGTATGGTGCTACAGAAGAATGTTGACAATTAGGTGGACTGAAAGGTTAAGGGATGAGGACGTTCTCTGCAAATACGGCAAGGAAAGGAACTTATCGAAAGCACTGGCAAGGAGAAGGGACTGTATGTTAGAACATCTATGAAGAGAACAGGGAATAACTTCCATGGTACAAGAGGGAGCTGTAGAGGGTAAAAACTGTAGAGAAAGACACAGATTGGAATACATCCAGCAAATAATTGATGACATAGGTTGCAACTGTTACTCTGAGATGAAAAGGTTGACACAAGAGAGGAATTCATGGCATGCCACATCAAACCAAACAGAAGACTGATGACTCAAAACTGGTTAGAAATTGACATTCACACAGGTATTAACAAAAAATGCAAAATTGTGAACTTTGGCAGCCTATGGACAGAAGTGTGACACAACAGCACTATTTCACCACACAGCTGGCAAGAATAGTAAAGAGGGGACATACCGATACCAGGGCATAAATTATTTGTGAATTTCATTCTGTGTACTTAGTTGGACAGTAACTTTGCCACACAAGCAGGTGCATGAGTGATACATACAGATGTCAGCAGCTGAGAGAGGACATGTAGTTAGATTCAAAGAAGCCAGCTGGAGTAATTAGCGAACTGCTCGACATTTGAATAGGAGCGACGCCACTAGTCGACAATGTTGGCAGGAATGGATGAACCAAGGCATAAAACAGTGCAACGAAGGCAGTGTTCGACCCAGAGAGACGACAGAACATGTTGACTGAGCAATTGTCAAAGAGGCACACAGAACCCATGATTCATCTTTATCACTGATCTGATGTGTAACTGTTGCATCTATGACCAAAATGTCAATTAATAGGCAGCTCACAGAAAGGGGGCTGAGCTCAAGGCGCCCCTTGCATCGACTACCATTCACCCCTGTACATCAACAAGCCTGTTTGCAGTGGTGTCAGGCACATTAGTGCTGGAATCTCATTGATGGAGTAGGACCGCGTTCATTGGTGAGTCATACTACGAACTGAGCCCTGATGGCCAGCAAAGACGTGTCTGGAGACAACTCGGACAGTGGTTTGATACTAACCTGATTCGTCCACCACATGGCCTGACAAGCTAAATTTCAGTAACATAATGCTCACCCACAGACGGTGAGAGTTTGCACTGGTTGTATTCATGCTTCCAAACTCCACCTTGGCAAGCAATGTCTTCAGGTCTTTCCCTAATTGAGAACTTTGAGAGCATTATGGGCAGGGCCCTCCACACAGGTCGAGATTTTGACGATCTAACGCGCCAGTTGGAGAGAATTTGGCATGATATCCCTCAATAGGACATCCAAAAACTCTGTGAATCAGTGCTGAGCTGAATAACTTCTACCATAAAGGTCAGAGGTGGACCAATGCGTTATTGACTTGCTCAATTTGTGAAGCTATTTCTCTTGAATAAATCGTCCAATTTTTCGGAAATTGTAATCGTTTGCTTGTCTGCATGTGCACATCACACCTACAATTTCCGTTCCATTCAAATAATTCCTTCTTGTTGGTGGGTTGTTCTTCAAATCTCTG
Source organism: Schistocerca serialis cubense (assembly GCF_023864345.2). NCBI lineage: Eukaryota > Metazoa > Arthropoda > Insecta > Orthoptera > Acrididae > Schistocerca > Schistocerca serialis. Next base: position 640,204,065 of record NC_064638.1, read on the forward strand.
CAGAAATAGAACCACTTCTTAGAATGACATAAAATTTGAACACCATGTTACTGAGGCAGGGGGAACATCATTGAACAAAAAAATAATAATTTAACCAAATTTTTAGCAATAAATGGTACTGTAAGAGTCTTAAGGCAAATTGGGTCAGTTACAAACAACAAATGAAATGCAAAACGACGACTAAAGTTTGAGTTGCACATTACACTATACATACTGTTTAATGTGCATGACTACACAAGTTTGGGAGTCAAAAATTGTGCCACTGTTAGTTAGGTCAGCCCGTCCACCACAGCAAGTTCATATGACATCAGATGAGGAAAATCTGTTTTTAATAGTCCTGGAACAAAAACTGCATAAAAAGCGAGATGACATTGGTTTCTAATTGTTGTGAGACTGGCCCAAGACATGTTCAATGTGCTGTCCAATGTCTTCTGGCACAAGTTGAAATTGAGAAATAGCATGTTCCACAACAGATGAGTTTCTTAGGGGTAATGTTCAGAATGTGTTGTACAATACGTGTGCTCAGTTCAGCAACGTTCTTAAGTGGAGCACAGAACACAACATCTTTCAGACAGCTGCACACCCGGAACTCACATGAATTAAGATCAGGTGATCTGGACAGCCAGGCTGAAGGGAAATAGCGGCTGTACTAAATTACATTATCAGGACTGTAGGGTTGGTGCTCAAATGTCTTCCACTTCCAGTGGATGAGGTGGTCACCCAGACTGACTGGCATCTTGTGTAGACCTGCGATAGCACTGAACTTGGCACATCATTCCACAATGGTAGTTTTTGGCAGACATGCTGTCCCATACACATTCTTCATTCTCTGGTAGATGCCTCACACTGTCTGCCTATTGGCAGCTGAGAAAAGAATAACAGCACAGTGGTCCTGTTTAGACAAATTTGGTAATAACATCACCATAGCTCAAGTTTCCACGTTTACTGCACACACATTGGAAAGATAGAATTGCCACATTAATCCCTTGCCTGCATGTCACTGCATATTGGACTCATGCTCTGTTGCATACGTACCGCAGCAAAACCCACAAATGGAAATCTTTTTATATAAATGTTTATAATAAGTGATATGAATGCTCTAAATACGAAGCGAATATTAAATTTAATAACTGCCTGGTCAATACTAATTACTTGTATGTCATGTCACTGAGATATTTTTTAGACATTACTCCTTGTGGCAAAAGCAAACCAGCTGAAACTTATTATAGCCATAATTCTGCCAGACATGGTGTAAATAAATATACAATCTTATCTTTCTGGGAAACTTTGACAATCGTAAACAGTATAGTTTCATTTTAAAATACATACATTGCTCCGAAGTAAATATTCTACATTACAGTACATGTTTATTTACATAGCTTCATTATTGTCAAGACCACAAATATGAAAGATAAATTAATTACATCGGGCTTATTTTGCTTATAAAGCTGTTTACAAATTGCATATGTGACTCTCTGGCAAGCTATCTTACAACTTCGATTCGTCAAAGACAGTGAGCAAAAATTCTCTTCATCATAATGATGGTCGTGACACGAATGATGTTGACACTCGATAGGTGAAACATTAGTTGCCAAGATAAAAACTGGACGAAAAACACCAATTAACGTTGAGATTTCCTCCTAAACTAAATCACTTTATCACCACAGTTTGTCTTATCTCAGCTATTCTACATATTATTTTATCAAGAAACACCTTCCTCTCCTTCATATATCGTTACTAAAAATCTGCTAAATACGACTTTTTCAGCACCTGAATTTCTCTCTTTTTTATCTTTAGGTTTATCCATTTTCCATTGTTTCAGTTTTTCGCAAAACTCAAGCTTGCCTAGTTTCCAAATTCTGAGGAACTGTAATCGGCTTCCGCTAATGGAGCACAAATTCTCGCGACTCGAAAGCCAGATGCAAAGTTAAATCGAGTTACGCTCTGTTATTCCGCTTGCGCGTCCCGCGAGTGACGGTTATTTTAGTTACATCCTGGGACACTAATTACAAGTACAATTTTTACCATCTAGTGTTTTGAAGACAATGAGCAACAACTTCTGCTCATAGTACTTCTTTCTGGTACACATAGGAAGAAGAAATTAATTGCTGACGTATTATTTTCCAAATAAAATTAAGTCTGAACTAGACTGCAATACACGTTTTACACCTCTATTGTAGATAACCTATACAGCCTTCTACAACGTCAATGATATTTATCGTGGAATGACCGATCAGTTCCTATCTTCGGCGTTGTGGGCTTTGGTTTCAGTTCAAAGGCCTTTAAAAGTGAATTGTAGAAAACGACTACTCACTACAGTGATTTATGCTGCTCCGCGTATTATACTCCTGTGCAAGAAATATTATACACAGTATGCGAACAAATATCAAAGATGTTTCGATAAGAACCCGAAAGGTTTCTGCGATATTATTTGATCTTGACAATACATTAATAACCACCAGGAAAAGTGATCAGCTGACGTGTGAAAAGGTACAGTATGTTTAAACGAAAACAAAGACGCCTCTATATACCGGTTGTTCAAGGTTAATTTTCAAGCGACTCTACAGAAGGCTATCGATGTTGTCCGATAATCGATAGATAGTGGCGGAACTCGCGTTTGAGTGCTAGAAATAACTCGACCACGGAAGCCGATGGAGACGCTATGGAAACTCTAGACATGTGTTCCAAATATAGACTTCGGGGCGACGGTCAATGTGTTTTCGAAAATAGACAGACTGATAGGCAGCTTCTGCTAGTCGCTTAGCGGCCCGTGACACGAAAATCATGTGCTGCTGATTTCGTTTGTTTACGCAGTTGTTTCGAAGTGAAAGTTTAAGCAGTGCAGACGGTGAATTTGTGTTTATGTTCTTCACGTAGTTTCCATTCATAAAAGTGTGTGAATACTTCCTCCATCATGTCGGGAGGGGTTCCAGAATCTGTAAAGAAGTGTGTAGCCATTCTCAAGGCGTCCCAGAGCGATACTGAAAAGTTTGCTGCCCTTTTTATGGTGACGAAACTTGTTAAAGCTAAAGATTGCAATACCGCTAGCAAAAGACTTCTGTTTGAAGCAATTGGTTTCCCGTTCTTGAAGAGACTGTTGCTAAGCCCGGACGTTCCTGCTGATTGTCCACCAACTGTTTACAAGTCAGTGGCATTGTCAGTCTTGTCAAGTTTCTGTTCAGATGCTGAACTCGCAACTCATCCAGAGATGCTTGCTAATATACCCGTGTTCTTGGATATCGTGCAACAAGCAGATGATGACGATCTTGATGATAATCTGATGGTTGTAAATGAGGCATACACATGCCTTCAGCATATAGCTGCACATGAACCTGGTCAGAAAGCTTTGCTAGATGCTGGTGCTATTTCCAAAATGTCTGAGATATATTCGCAGCAAAGTTTTCAGACTGATGAAGCCCTTAGTATATTAGTGACTCTTGTTAGCTGTGTCGGGCCTTCTGCATGGGACAATAATCCAAAACCATTCCATGCGATAGTGACTAAAATAGCGCTGGATTTTGAGACTGATCATAGTGAGCGGAAGTTTGAACTCTGTGGGGTGCTTCAGGCCTTACTGGCTAATTGCAGGAAGGAAATAATTGCTGCAACAGCCACTGAGGAAATATGGCCTGGAACTATTCAAAAAGGACTGACAGATATTTTGTCTAGCAAAATAGGTAAATCACAGAGAGACCCTGCTCTTAAACTTGCTTCAGTCATGGTAGAAATTTTGGGTGTTGAGTGGACACTGACAGATGAAGATAAGCCACGTCAGTTCTTTATGCTCTTGGTTCAACTTTGCTCAATTGAGGTTAGAATGCAACTTGAGGACCAGAAATTTCAAGCTATTATGGCCAATGCAGATCTTGTTTCAGCTTGCTTCACTGTGTTAGAATTATCTATTTCATTTGTAGCTTCAGACACACTTGAACTGGAACAGAAAGAAAAGCAGCAACTGTATACAGCACTGAAAGGTGCATTTGCAGCTGTGATGAATGTTCTTTTGCAAGTGTCAAAAGACTTTCCTAAAAATAAGGACACTTTAGATATAAAAGCAAAAATGTTTATTTGTGCCATGGTGAGAGTTTTGTCTGCTTGGCTTGCACAAGAAACCTCAGCCATGAGGAATGCAGTTTACACTTTATTGCCTTTTATGTTAACAATAGCTAATGAAACATTTTATGCATACAGATCAAGATATCTGACTGAGAAGGCCCAAGCCTCCCAGTCAGGAGTGACTGATATGGCAGCAGTTCAGAAAGATCCAATTAGTCAAGCAAATGTATTGCGTTTCATGCTTCCAGCCTTGTGTCATTTGGCTGTAGAAGAAAAAGCCCGAAAAATTTTGTTGGATGTGAAAGAAGATGAAGTATTGTATGAATCTTTTGCATTTCATTGGTCAATTGTACACTATAAAAAGCCACCTGTCCCTAAATCGGAGAGGGGCAAAGCAAAAGGTCCAGAACCAGAGTTAGATCCAAAAACACTGGAGGAGATGAAGGATTCCAGAGCAGCCATGATTAGTATTTGTAATATTTTTATGAATATAACTGTATTAGAACCAAAACTTGTCGAAGAAAGTACTTTGTTTGCCACATTACTGAAATTTATTTTTAATAATTTACCAGAACTGAAAAATATACCAGAAAATCTGGTCCTTCATGGCAACATGGCAGTTCTTGGTCTTTTACTTTTGAAACAACAGGCTAAGAAAGTGAAGAAAAATGATTTCACCATCTGTCGGTATATACAAGCTACAATTCGTTTCTTATGGGATGCATTTAATGTAGATGAATCAAATGATGCCACCTCACTTGTTGTTACTATGGCATATAAGAAGTATTGGATAGAACTCATGGAACTGTGGTTTTTAGGAATGCAGACTATGAGTGCTGTGTTGGCCCTTGTCCCTTGGATATCTGAATTTGCAATTGAAAGTGGATGGGCTCAAGGTATTATTGACACACTGAATAAAGTTAAAACAGGTTCTCTACCAGCAAATACCAAAGCAGCATATGAAGATTTCCTTTGTCGCCTTGTTGATGCAAACAACAGTGTTGCAAAAGTCCTTAAGAAACATGATGCTCTGTCAGTATGCAGAACCCACAGATTTATGGAACTTGGAAAACGTCTTTTTGGGGATTAATTGTCAGTTACTTGTAACTTTGTGTAACTAAATTGTGTTGTGTCTTTTCTATAAAGCATTTTATTTTCTTTGTTACTGTAGGCATTAATAATGGGAAATTACAAATTCTGTAAAAATAGTATATATTTTTGTATTACTTTTCAATTGTGAGAGTTCTGTGATAACATGTGGAGATCAAAAAAGTGTCATTGATTGTACTTGCTTATAAATTCCAACACAACCACAATGCTTAATTTCACAAGAAAAACTTCAGTCTGGCTACTTTTGGACGATTCCTGGAGTACTACGATCTATGCCACTGTTGGATAGAGGTATTTTATGATCAGACTGTATACTATATGGCATGGGGTGTAATTACATTATCTAGTGTGGTGAATTCTGTAGGAATTTTTTGGGTAACACAAGTGTGCTGTGATAATATGAGAAACACTTTCCATTGACTGTTAGCATGAGAAATGATAGTGTAACCACTCACATTTTTGGGAAAAAAAGCCTGTAGTCAATCCCTAGTATCCAAATTAACAGTCTTAATCTAATGCATTGAGTAAAATAGGTAAACACAGAGAATGCATTGAGTAGAATAGGTAAACATAGAGAAATGAGCTGTATGATATGGTAACATGAAACATTTTGGTGTTTACTGTTTAAAGTGGTTACTGGTATAGTGAAGGACAGACATGATGTAATGAAGAATCAGCAAAGAATAGAACAAGCATTACAGGTGATTGAGCAGTGAAGTTTCAGACTGTGTGTGAACACCAAGACCAGTGAAATTAAAAATGTAATTGAATTGTGTGAAAGTGACTATATTCAGAGGGGAAAAAAAAGGGGAGTGGCTTGTAAGAGGGAAACATTTCTCACCTTCATTTGCTTTTGTTTAATATCATATTAACAATAAAAAAGTGTTTCTAGATCAAGATCAAGTCCAAATCTATAAATAATGTGAATAGGCATGTAAAGTCCAAAATACAAATAATCCTAGGTATGGGTTGGGGGTACAACAATGGAGGAGAACAACGCATACTTTTCAGTTGTCAAATGTAGATATAACTAAATGTAGGTATAACTATACACTGACTCTTGACCTTCCATTACATTTGGTAAGTCCATTAAGAAAGAAATAGAAGTGTAGTGACAGGCCAGAGAGTATCTCAGCAGGCCCCTTGCATATCAGTTCTTGTGAACTGAGATATTTGCAGCTAACAGTAAGGGCTATTTGCAGGTACTGGTCTTTTGTAATTGCTGCCATTACGAATTGCATACAGCCACAGTTTTAGATACAGAATTTCACGTCACTGACTTTGTTCATCCCACCATCAAGCACTGGTGCAGAGTCAACACCATTATCAGTGTAGCTGTTCTACAAAGATTTCATACCTAGTACACAGTTTTCCATTGTGCTAATTATTTTCTCCAAAATTAGTTCGAGGAAGGAAAGGGACTACCTGCGCTATGTCTTGAATATTGGTGGGGAAACTTATGCCTTAGAATTTGGCCTGTAAATTATTGCTTGATCATTTTAAGTTTTTTTCCTTTACATAAATGACTGACATTTAGACAGACATGTTTTTACTTGCCAGCAATGACTAATGCCATTTTACCAAAAGTAATCGGTGAAATTAGAGCCTTCATTCTTTACTTTCTTAATATTGATGGGTATGAAATACAGTAAAGGAGATAAAATACATCATTGTCAAAAAGGAGATCAGATCATTCATAAAGAAGATTAAGAAGTGCAAATTGAGAAATTTACAGAAAGATGAGTTAACAAACAACACATGAAAAGTTAGTGTTAAGAAATCTGGGAAAGAGAAAGAAGAATCGAGGAGGTAAAGGATACTAGAGCAACAGCATAGAACATTGTTAGATGACTAGATTTAAGGTAGCATGCAAAGAAGCATGGCACAATATAAACAGAAAAATGACTGAGAGCAGAAGTAATTAATACAGACAGTGCTTTGGAGACTGATTGTGACTTTGGTGTTGAAAAAAAACCACTTTAAGGCCTTGACTAATTGATATAATTATTTTTGTATAGTCTGTTGTGTTTTAGAGACTGCATGTATACTCAATTCAGTTTTGTACTAATTCTGTGAAGTAATTGACTAATTATTCAGCCAAAATTATGATTGTTGTAGTCCTTTAGGATTCATGTATGTACACTCAGCTCTGCAGTATTATATCTGTACAGTAACATTTTCTAGCTTTCATCTGTACAGCTACCATCATTAGCTTTTGCTCACACAAAAACCATATATAGGGACTTTTATATGGGCAGTATACTATGCCAAGCATTAAGCATTTAGATTAAATGAATACACAGTCACAAGATGTATATACTAGTATATATTTCTATGTAGCAAAAAATCTTTGTAGGACTAAGTGATCTCTGGCACTGATTTCATCTCACTGTATTTGAATATTATGAAGGTCTGGAGGTACACATGAGAGTGCTTACAGATACTTCACACTCACTGCCCATACAACACAATACTTTTTCACCACAATTGAAACTTTTCACATTCAGGTCCTCCACTCTGTGCACATACAGTAGTTGTTTAAACTATACTTCTGTTCAGAACAGTAAAACTGCTGCATTCTCAACTCTTTTGCTTTTTTTCCTTGTCTTCTCCATATAATCTCTTCTTTTTGCATCCAGCTCCCTTTTCAGACCCATGAACGCATTTTTTTTTACTAACTGGAAAGCTGACATCTATCCAGAGTGCCATCAACATACTTCGTAAAATCTGTAGCATCTTTTAGTGTTATATTTGGTGTGACAGTTCATGATGTTAGTGCGAGACATTACTGAAATATTTGCCAATGGACACTACCACCAGTACTGACTAAGGGTTCCAACTGTCATTTAATTGTGTGGAACAATTTCACAAATAATGTTTGAATTTTTTTCACTAGGCTCAGAGAAAAGTTTGAACATTCACATGTTTCACAGATCATAATACAATCTCTCTTGAGGCCATTTTAAAATTGCAGTACATTTACTTAGTGAAAAACATTGCAACATAGACCATTAACATGGTTGTCTTAAGATACTTTTTTTGGTTCTAAAGACAGGATAATTCTGTGCTTTCTCAGCATTGACAGTTATTTAACGTTTGTAGGTGAAAGTTAATGATGTATCTCAGATGGAATAATGAATTTCAAGCAGAGCAATATTGACTTCATTTATTCACTACTAATTAAAATTATTTATTGAGGCAAGTTAAGATGATGCAGTTGATAGAGAATGCATTTATTCCCAAAATAAAAACAACATACACAGGACAATGATTTCTCTTAATTTGGAGCCGCTGTGGAACCGTATATACAGAAGACTACTTATGATTATGCTCTCATCTTCTGGTAGACCTTTTAACACATCAGTTAAAAATGGTTCAGATCCTACATAACTGACAATATCCAATGATACATACAGATGTTTAGTAACAAAATGTATGTAACAAAGTTATACTGGATTTTTAGGAGGCTGAGTCGTTAGCATGGTATAATGTGAAGCATTAAGCTAGATGCAAAGCATATGGGAAAGTACCTACATTCAGAAATCATAAAGTTTGTAATTTAGCAATTAAAGATTTTCTTGAGGGGATTGACTGATATAGTTTTGTCTCTAGAACAGATGAAGTTGATGAAAGCAAAGCAGTGTGAGTTACACTCTCCATCTTCTATCATAAGACTGTGCTGCATAAAAAAAGAGGCCATTAAGGATGCACTCAAATAGTAGAATTGAATTTTCTCATTTTGAGAGTAATGAAAGTGTGATCCGTTTTCGTTGCTAAAAAACATTCAACAGGCTAGATGGCATAAAATGCAGGCGTTTCTTTATTTAAGACAATTAGTTTTGATGGACTTTGCTTATCTTCAGGTCTTAAAAATATATTTGTTGTGAAAACATGTCCATTTCATACTGAACTTCACACCAAGTTGTCACGTGGATAAAAATCAGCACATTCTAAAAGGTTTGTCATAATGCAACGAGCATCTGTGATGTATATATGAACACGTTTTCCACAATAAAAAGATTTTTAAGACCTGAAGATGACAGCAAAGTCTGTCGAAACCTGGTGTCTTAAATAAAGAAATATTTTATGTGATCTAGGCTGTCGATAGGGATTGTGGATAGGTGGTGCTCAGTGGGAATGTGGATTGGCCATGAGAAGTGCCGACATGTCTGCACAATTGCGATAGTGCTGTGTCTCAGGTGGTGCTATGGTTGACATACTTGCCTAGTAAGCAAGAGGTCCCTGGTTCGAATCCTGGTCCGGTACACACTTTCAATCATCAACGCTGATACTGCAGCAGTCAGCAGTGATCCCATTCAGTTTACAGTACATGCTTGGCACTGAGTCGAATGATGGTCTCTGGTCCCTGAACATCGTATCTCATTTCAAATAGCCAAAGACTGTGTCATTAGAGGGTCGAACTTATGTAACTGAACATATAAGGATGATGTGCATTGTGATTCAAATGAAATGCTATAAACCATAAACGTTTATGTTAAACAGGGTCTTGATATTTGACTATTTTGCACTTGATTTAGAAAAAAGGAATTCTGTGAAATGACTTTCATCATAGCTGTATATTAGTTTTCTGCCTGAGAAACACTGCTCACCAGTTTAAGTAAACATGAATCTATATATACACAATTCAGTAAAAAGGATGCTGACATCCATATGTAATCTGGAATTGGCCACTAGATGTCATAAGAGGTGGATCCAACAGGTGGAGAGTAATGTGTTGTCTGTGGAGAAGCAGCAACAGCAAGAATGGGTGGGCCAGGATAGTACAATGACTTCGAACATGGTAGTCGTCGGATGTTGCCTGAGTAACAAATCTACTAGGAAGATTTCAATGTTTCTAAAGCTGTTCATGTTGACTGTCTGTGATGGGATTATGTAGTTGTGAAGTGGAGCGGGACTTCATGCACTGACAGACTGGGACTGTCTAGAGCATTGCAGAGGATGGTCATAAAAAAAGTCACATGATATCATCGGAAGGAATCACTAGTGAGGTACAGAGTGCTACCAGCAGAACAGCTAGCAGAATGACCGTGCGTAAGGACTTTAAAAGAATGAGGCACAATGGTTGAGCAGCTTCTCACAAGCCACACATTTTGTAGCCAATACTGATGCCTGAGGCGGTGAAAAGAGCAGTGTCACTGGACAATGAATAACTGGAAACAAGTAATTTAAAGTGATTAATCATGCTACACTATGTGGCAATCTGATGGAAGTGTTAGGGTTTGGCGAGTGCACAGAGGTTGCCTGCCGTCAAAGGTCAGATATCTACATCTTGCACTAACAATATTTTTAATAAAAGAAGAGTATATTCTTAAGTTGCTGAAACAACTGAATCAAGAATGGGCATGGAAGTCATCTGTCAACTATTGAAAGCACTGCACACATAATCTACCCCGTGCCCCTCCTCACATGTATGCAAGTTTGTATACCAGCAATTCAACACTGAATTGCTTCACAAGCTAGAGTCATACCAAGTTTAAGTCTAATTCGTGACTCCTGCTGTTGACTTTGTGTGTGTCAGCTCTGATCTCTTGTCTTTCCTTTGGTAGCTCATGAGTGGAAAGTCCTCATGCCACAATTGTTGTTTGTACTTACTTTTTACTTTCATTCTGTTAGACTTCCTCATATCTTGTTGCATTGTATGATATCACTAAGATAAGTACACGGGCCAATTTATCTTATCCAGTCATATTGCATTTGGAAGTATTAAGGTAAATCACATTAAACTAGAGAGGAAAAAAAAAAAATATGTTGAATGTTTCATTACCCTTTCCAGAAATATTCAATTCTATGAGTGGTGTTTCAGATTACTGAATAATTAGTGTACTGTAGAGGAAAGAGTTCTGACTTTTTCACAAAATATTTAGTTTCACAAAAAATACTCTGCTTTGTTTAGTTTCAGTGGTATGAGACTTCGTGATAGCAGGAAAACCTTTACGTCCCCCTCCTGTATCTGAATCCCACTATATTTTTATCTAATGGATCATTGAGAGCCATGCACAGGCAGTTATCAAGAAACAAGATGGGAGAATGTTCATTTGCCATCTGCATAAATGGAGCTTCCCACTAAAGTACTTTGTACAAAAAATGTAAGTTGTTCAGATGCAATGATACATGTATCAGTTATTACAGACCATTCAGGTATCAACGGAAAACATAAGTTTACTAAAGAATGGAAAAACTGCATCAAATACACTTCTGCAACAAAGTTATGATACTCTGGTAAAATCTGTCCCATTTCCAAACTGATCCGGTCTTTCAGTGTTTGACACTTGTCATTATTTGGCTAAATTCCAGTGTCTGAGCACACAAAGCTCCTTATTAATAAAGCAATGAATACTAAAAAGACCTCCAGTTTAATTTCTAACTTTATTGTTTAAATGAGTCCCAAAATTATTCTAAAGTTGACAATCTGTAACATGTTGTTTGTGATAATGAGCACCTGCAGTAATGCAACTGAAAGGTGCTACATCTAAAAGCAGCTTTGTTACCCAAGTGTTATCTTGACATCACATACAGCTTCTCAAAACTGAGCAACAGAGGTCATCTGACATTTATGCTCGCTCATATTGCTCGGTGAATGCAGTTATGCTTAAGTCTGGCAGATGTCAATACAACTGTTTTGGACATGGCGAGCAAGTGCACTCAACTTCCTTGGTGCTCGTTTGAGCAGGCTCAGATGGTCAAAGAGTCTACTATCCTAACCTCAGCGGCCACTCAGTTCCCCGCTGTAGGATCATGGCGCATATATGTGAGATGAAGGGGAGTGTGAAAGCAACTCCTTTTCCTGTGAAGAAAAAAAAAATCTGAGGAATTTATTAACAACTACATCTAGAAAACATTACTTGCTTTGTAGGAGTAAACTGCCAGCATTTGAATATGCTTTCACTTGTTGACGATCGAGGTACTAATGTATGCAAGGCATTGCAATACTTTCAGCATGCATAATGCTTTACAAATGTGTTGAACACAGTCCTGAAACACATTTTTGATGATGATTATTTGATAAATGATTTTTCTGTAATTAATTCCACAACTTATGCTGTCAAAGATACTATCCACTTTGTGAAGAAAACTGGTCATGTGAATTTGATGCAGACAAGCTTGAAGCAAGAAATGGACACTAGGTAGGCTTTCACAGAATGCTACAGTCTGCAGTTAGGCAGTATGATTAAATCATGGAAATGCCTCGGGAGAGAAGCATCTGTCTTAACAACTTACTAGTTCCGACAACAACACTCAAAAAGAACTCGTCACATTCTTAGAGCCATTCAAAGATGCAACAGAAGTGCTGGAAGGCAAGAAGTTTCTAACAGTTCAGTCTGTTTTGTTACGGGTACACAAATTGAAAAGTCATTGTCAAACAGGGCCCAAAGATACAGAGGTACATTTAAATTACTGTGGACCCATTTTCTTGTTTAACAGATTCTGCGTGTCCTGCAAATGAAAACTGCAAAGTGCCAATTTCAGTGGCACAAGTATCTAGACAGTACAGCACAACTATCATATTATCGTCCATTAACTGTGGATACTACGATTGTCGAATGAGTGCTGTCTCTGTTTCGTAGGGGAGAAAGCTGAAATTCAAAAGTTGCACAGAATTGAAATGTGTCTGTGATTGACCTTCTGATTATTGAAAATGGTCTGTTTCTGATAGGGCTGGAACACTAAATACTGTGCATCAAATATGAGATGGGATTCAGTTCCTGATAAGCTACAACAAAATTATGACATGGCAGTAATATCTCACTGTTTTTATAATGGCCACTGAGAGAATGTCAATCATGCTCAGCAGTCAAAAAAATGCTCTGTTTTCAGAGTGACTAGATTGTGGACCATGTCATACGCAATCTACCGATGAAATTGACTTTTATTTCACCTGAATGGATAGTGGTGACAATGACGATCCACCTGAGAGGTGGAAGCATAACAGCAGTCTCTTTCCTAATTTAGCAAGAAGAATGTTTTGTGTTCCAATCTGAAATATGACTAGTGAAAGAAATTTCAGTGCAGCTTGGAACCTTATCTCGGATGGACGAAGTAGACTTGAAACGAAATGAGTTGATTTGCTGTAATTACACTAATGGAATAATTTGGAGGCAATTTTGCCCTTGTTACAATTCTAATTCCTTAGATGATCAAGTTCACACATGTACATTTGAATCAACTAAGCAGGTGGTGGTATAAAAAACAGGAATGCTCTATCAGTACAAAAATTGGTAGTTAAGTTTTCTAATGAAACTTCAAATGATTCCAAATTTCTGTCATTGCATGAAACAAGCTATAATCAGATGGCATACTGTAGGACTCTACAGTGTAGTGTAGTGCTGTGAAGCAGTTTGTATACGTTTATTCTTTCTCCTGTCTATCAATCCATAGTGCAGTATTGTGGAGCTTATATACATATATTCTCTTTTGCCAAAAGTATGTAAACCTTCTGAAAGTGCACAACTTTGTTTTGAAAAGTTTAAGGATATCTTTTACACCAATTCCTATTGAATTCTTCATTTTATTAATTCACACATAGAGGGCTATTACAAATGATTGAAGCGATTTCATAAATTCACTGTAGCTCCATTCATTGACATATGGTCACGACACACTACAGATACGTAGAAAAACTCATAAAGTTTTGTTCAGCTGAAGCCGCACTTCAGGTTTCTGCCGCCAGAGCGCTCGAGAGCGCAGTGAGACAAAATGGCGACAGGAGCCGAGAAAGCGTATGTCGTGCTTGAAATGCACTCACATCAGTCAGTCATAACAGTGCAACGACACTTCTGGACGAAGTTCAACAAAGATCCACCAACTGCTAACTCCATTCGGCGATGGTATGCACAGTTTAAAGCTTCTGGATGCCTCTGTAAGGGGCAATCAACGGGTCGGCCTGCAGTGAGCGAAGAAACAGTTGAACGCGTGCGGGCAAGTTTCACGCGTAGCCCGCGGAAGTCGACGAATAAAGCAAGCAGGGAGCCAAACGTACCACAGCCAACGGTTTGGAAAATCTTACGGAAAAGGCTAAAGAAGAAGCCTTACCATTTACAATTGCTACAAGCCCTGACACCCGATGACAAAGTCAAACGCTTTGAATTTTCGGCGCGGTTGCAACAGCTCATGGAAGAGGATGCGTTCAGTGCGAAACTTGTTTTCAGTGATGAAGCAACATTTTTTCTTAATGGTGAAGTGAACAGACACAATGTGCGAATCTGGGCGGTAGAGAATCCTCACCCATTCGTGCAGCAAATTCGCAATTCACCAAAAGTTAACGTGTTTTGTGCAATCTCACGGTTTAAAGTTTACGGCCCCTTTTTCTTCTGCAAAAAAAAAACGTTACAGGACACGTGTATCTGGACATGCTGGAAAATTGGCTCATGCCACAACTGGAGACCGACAGCGCCCCCGACTTCATCTTTCAACAGGATGGTGCTCCACCGCACTTCCATCATGATGTTTGGCATTTCTTAAACAGGAGATTGGAAAACCGATGGATCGGTCGTGGTGGAGATAATGATCAGCAATTCATGTCATGGCCTCCACGCTCTCCTGACTTAACCCCATGCAATTTCTTTCTGTGGGGTTATGTGAAAGATTCAGTGTTTAAACCTCCTCTACCAAGAAACGTGCCAGAACTGCGAGCTCGCATCAATGATGCTTTCGAACTCATTGATGGGGACATGCTGCGCCAAGTGTGGGAGGAACTTGATTATCGGCTTGATGTCTGCTGAATCACTAAAGGGGCACATATCGAACATTTGTGAATGCCTAAAAAAACTTTTTGAGTTTTTGTATGTGTGTGCAAAGCATTGTGAAAATATCTCAAATAATAAAGTTATTGTAGAGCTGTGAAATCGCTTCAATCATTTGTAATAACCCTGTATATGAATCACAAGCATAATCTTAATGTCTGTAGTGTCCAACGTGAAAAAACTTACAATGGCAATGAAGACAGACAATGACTGAAATTGGAGATTAAGTAAGTGCAAAGAATTGGTGGATATGTCAGCTGTGACAATGACTGTGGGAGGGATGGGGAGAGAGAGAGAGAGAGAGAGAGAGAGAGAGAGAGAGAGAGAGAGAGAGAGAGAGAGAGAGAGAGAGAGAGAGAGAGTGAGGGGGGGGGGGGGGGGAGGGAGTGAGTATACACTGAGGCATTCTTGCAAAAGGTTTCTTTAACAAAAGTATTTAGATAGCTAAGTAGGACAGTGTTTCTTCATAGACATAAATGTGACAGCGTGCCTCTACACAATTTTGTCTTCCGAGAGTGGGTTCCAGTAGTAACTGTGTATGTAATATCTGTTTGCCATTCAGTTTTAGCTTGAAAAGTTTTTGCAGTACTGACTAAGCAGATCAGCGTCTTCCTGAAAATTTTCTCTATTCTAACATGATACTACATACTTTAATATTACTCATTTTTCTTTACATGTAGTATTCAGATCTGCCGAGGTCTTCCGAACACATGCAATAAAATAGCAAATAATTCAAATTTAGGAACAAATCAACAGTTTTATTTAACATTCACAAACTATGGATTAAAAAAAAAAAAAAAAAAAAAAAAAACAACCTAAATGTCATACTAGTTAGAGGAGCTTTCCTTTCCATGCTGAAAGCAATCCAGTTGTCTCCAAGGCAATTGAATTTCAGGTTCTGGGAGAAATCTGTAGGATGAAGTTTAAAGTCTCCAAGCAACACACAAAGTACATATATTTTCAGGTACACAATCATGTCTTGTACTTGCCAATTTTTTGGCTAAAGCTGCATCTTGACGATAACATTGTGAGAAATCAAAGAGAAGGCTGTATAATACTCAGCTCAAGCAATGAGAGCGAAGTGGTTAGTACAGCACTTGAATGCAAATACCTCACTGGCTCACTGTCAAGTTTTAGAAAATGACTTTGAGCGCTATGGGACTTAACTTCCGAGGTCATCAGTCCCCTAGAACTTAGAACTACTTAAACCTAGCTAACTTAAGGACATCACACACATCCATTCCCGAGGCAGGATTCGAACCTGCGACCGTAACGGTCGCGCGGTTCCAGACTGTAGTGCCTAGAACCGCTCGGCCACACCGGCCGGTGTCAAGTTTTAGAGAAAGCAGTAGTGTTATAAGAAAAAATGGTAGAGATATTAAAAATTGATTAGTGAATTACACAGAGGGGGTAAAAACAAGAACAGACTGCAACACAGTATTATTAAGATCTGAATTAAAAACTTATGATAGATAATAAGGCTCATGCAGTGTTATCTGGCTGCAAGATGATTCATATTTATTTTCAATTAGCTGAATAATTATTAAGAGGCTCACAATCTTCTTGCCATAAAAACACAAACAGAGTCTCTTGCTCTAGTTTAAAAAGTATATCTTCTCCTTTCTGAGAATATGAAACAATCTTCCATGTGGGGTCAGCTCTTTGCTGAAAATTTCCTCTATTCTAACATGATACTACATACTTCAATGTTACTCAGTTTTCTTTACATGTAACATTCAGATCTGCTGAGGTCTTCTGAATACAACAATAAATAGCAAATACAGTAATTCAGATTTAGGAATAAATTAACAATTTTGTTTAAGAGTTACAGACTATGGACTTAAAAACAAACAAAATAATCTAATGTTTTACTTAGTTAGTGGGGCGTTCTTTTCCATGCTGAAAGCAATCCAGTTGTGTCCAAGGCAACTGAAACTGCTAATTATTGAGAAACTGCTTATTATAGTTGTGAACTAGGAAGTAATAAACAAATGCCTTGTTTTGATGACCATCAAGCTCAAACCTTGAGTGAAAGGGCAAAAATGGGAAAACGAAGTCAGGAAATGTTGGTTCGCCATTCGTAATACAGTCAATCTTAATTAATTATCTATATTTAAATTTTTACCTACTTTGACTCAGAATAACGTACAAGCTAAATAAACCACAAACACTGTAAATTAACAGGTTTCAGAATACTTACAAGAAGAATATGATGTACCAAAATCAAAAGCTGAAGCATACACACGTATATTTCTGAAGAATTTCCAATCTTGTCCAGAAAACAGTGACATGAGTCTTGACCAATGGCGACTCTTTCTATGGACCCAAGCACTTGGCTCTACATATACACACATATCAGGTTGGTTGTTACTAACTGTCCTATTCTGTCAAGAATTTTCACAGCAAACAAAGAAACTATGGCATCTGTAAATCCTTAATAATGATAATTAATATGAACATTATTATTCTAATTATTATTACTAATAATGTATTTTCAATTATAATATGTAACTTTTACTGATATATTAATTGAACACATTTTAATTATCCATTGCAATTGTTTTCAGACAATGTATACAGGATGTGGCTTCAATTAAGAATGACATATCTACTTCCTGGTGCTGAGATCTGGGCTTTGCTGCATAAACTTCAGTCTCAGTATCATTTAGGTTTGATTACAAATGGAACATCTCGTGCTCAGTGGGAGAAGATACAGGGATTAGGTCTTCAAAACTGCTTTGACTGTATATTGGTATCTGGGGATCTGCCTTGGGAAAAACCTCAAAAAGCAATATTTTTGGAGGCATGCAAACAGCTTCAGACAGAACCAGAACACTGTCTCATGGTTGGTGACAAACTTGAAACTGACATCTGTGGTGCAATGTTGGCTGATATTGGAACAACTGTATGGGTTCCACTTACAGGACAACAAGAACTGGATCCACGACCAGACTTCATACTGAATTCCATACTTGAGCTGCCTGAAGCTTTGCATATGCTTTCTGGATCAAAGGCATTTTCCTACTCACACAGATCAGTACCTTCTCCTGACATAAAATCAGAAAGTAGTAATGTATGCAACAGCTTGAGCTAGCATAATGTACAAGTTTGAAATTTCCTGCCTCAGTGTTGTGTGTAAAACTAAATGTTTTTATTAGGACTCTTGAGTGAATAATGAATTTAGGATTAAGCAAAAATAATGTAATTGAAGTGAATACTTTTACAGGAAAACTAGTACAACAAGAAAGACAACTATATACTCCAAACTGTGAAACTTGTCCTACTGTCAAAGGCTAATGCCAAATCCATTAACTCCCTTGGTAACTTCGTGAGAATATTAGGCCCTGCAGAATTCTTACATTTGAAGCATACCTACTAAATCCCATCACTCATATGAAAATCTCACAAATGAGGATGATAGCTGTACTGT
The DNA here is from genome assembly GCF_023864345.2 of Schistocerca serialis cubense. Lineage (NCBI taxonomy): Eukaryota > Metazoa > Arthropoda > Insecta > Orthoptera > Acrididae > Schistocerca > Schistocerca serialis. The sequence continues at coordinate 640,222,422 of NC_064638.1, forward strand.
GGGTGTGTTTCACACTGGACTTTACAATCAGTTTTCACAGCAGCCAGCAACAGGCAGTGATTGTTGTACATTGCAAATATTTGATATATGTCCTGTTACGATACATTTTGCTATTAAAAGCAATTTATAAAGTACAGTTCCTGTACACTGGGACTTTCACTGGATAATGCACATGTGTTTAGCACAGACTTATGGTTTGTGAGCTTTAGCATGCTGTATGATTATGTGGAATACAACCTACCTACTTAGTGTAGATTAAATAACTTCAACAATCTGCACTGATGAAAGTTAGGTTCACATCCAACTGATTTACCACCGCAAGTAAGAAAATGTCAATTATCTTTACTACTCATACACGTCTCAGACTGTAGATCAGTGCTCCAGCCCTGATAACATGGAATACAACAGAATAAATACGAAGTGGTTCTCTGTGCTTTGTCTTCTGTTAAATCTCAAATTTGTTAGCTGACCTTGTGACCTTTGTTGACTCCAAGTTTACCTCCATGCCAACAGTGATGCCTGCAGGAAAGTGTAAAAGTTATTCCTCACTCATTTTTCACAAGTCTTTAGTATACTGCTGTCAATACTCTTTTATTATTTCCTTCTGTATTTAGTGGAACACACTGTATAGGGAATACAAATTTTAGCTTCCACAAAAATATTTTTTTATATTCAAAATTTTTTTAGTCCTGTTAGCAACTAATTAAACCTACAGTAGAATGTAGTTTGGGTGAGACATTGTGACTCTGCCCTGTTAAACGAGCTGATGTTCTCAAAGCATTATTGTCTCTCTGTGTGCTGGAATTGTCATACTCTAGATGTTACAAAACATACTCTGACCAATCCTCACACTTAATCATTTGGGAAACAGTTCAGTTGGTACATGCTGCCTCATAAGGGCCTTCTATTTGGTCATTGGAAACAGGGTTGGAAGGTAATGTGAAGAGTAAGGAAAGTGTTCATTTGTGAATGTCAACCACAAAACTGAAAAAACTTTGAACAAGTTAATGTGAGACGGAAAACTGTGGCAACTGTTAAGTACCTATTATTCAAAACAAATGTGGCCTTGTTATTAGAAGAGGTGTACGTTTCTATAGGCATAATTAATGTACGAATGGTTAACAAAATAACTTGATTCTTAGCAAACATTCATCAGTTCAAATTTATGTCCTGCTTCTGAAGAGCATTATAAAATCTTGATTTATTTCCACGGAGTTGACACTGTTTCATGCACTGAAGTTGTACCTGGGCCACACTTTCAATAGCAGGCAGGGAGCTGATAACCTCAGTACTTAGGGTCATAAATTCACAGAAACGCAACTTTGGATAGCAGCATCAATCATACTTTAAAATACTGCTTGTCACTAAAATTGTGTGTACATAGAGAAAATGCTTCATTTTTTTTTAGAGAAGCTTTTTTGGGCTTCAGATAATTGCCTTTATAAGACAGCATGTCAACTTATTTGTTAAAATGCAACAATTTTGTGTGTTTTTTAATTATTTCATCTTTTGAGGAAGGAAAAAAAAATCACGGACCATTTGTAATTTCCTACTAGAAGACTGCATGTGCCTTTATTTATACAAAATGTTTGTAACAGAGTAATACGTTTGTTACTAAATTTGTATAAATATATTTATATATATTAACTCTTTTAAATGTTTTACTTTTTAATAAATGAGATACCAAATTTAATATGTTTATTTGGATGACATTTTCCCTTACATGGTATACTACTTTACAAGAAAAATGCAAACCATTGATTTCCACACAAATTTGTTTACAGTGCAGATGGAATGTTCACAGAGAAGAATGTTGCCACATTTCAAATATCGTATTCTATTTGTGAGATAATCTTTAATTCATATAATCATGTATTTAAATGAATAATATGGAATATCAAAATTAATTACTTTACTACATCTAACAGCACACAGCAGATTGTCTACTTGCTGGAGGAGAACAAGTGCCAACTAACAGTAATATGTTAAAAGTGTTTTCTGTAAACAGTGCTGCAAGACTTTAATGTGTTTAAATAATGGCTCCACAAAACTACCAAATGACATTGTAATGAATATTTTTCACAGGCAAATAGCTTCAGTCAAATGACTATATCTTCAAAACACATATTAACATTACATCCAGCTTAAGGGAGTTTGCTGAATATGAAAAACACAATTTTTTTTTTTTATTTGCAGTGACTGTCACCTGCATTTGTGTCTTTTATCTGATACATTTTCCAGCAGTCACCAAGACAAAAACAGAAAGTCTTATTACAGTGTTAAGCACAATGTCTGGCCAACACTGTACCAAATTTAATTTACAAGGAAACTGCTTTGAAACTGTTGTCATGTTATTCTGCAACTGAAAGATGGTTGCTTGACTGAAAATAGTTGCCTACAAATAAATATTCATTACAACTGCCTCTGGTGGTTTCAAGACATCGTTCTTTAGTAATTTAATATCTTGTTTCAAAATAATTATTGAGGGATAGGACACCCTCATATTAGAAATGAGGGCAAGAGGAATCATAAAAAAGGAGTGTTTTTGCTGAATTTTCACATTATTCTTAGTGGAGAAGTAGTTCAACCCCCCCCCCCCCTGTCCTCTCTCTCTCTCTCTCTCTCTCTCTCTCTCTCTCTCTCTCTCTCTCTCTCTCTCTCTCTCTTTTCCTTTGTCTCTCTGCTCTGAAGAGTAACTTAGGCAAAAATTGAAACCACTGCAGAAAACACTTACCTTTCATGAGTCTGTCCACTACTCATCTCCTTGCGTGTAGAATGAATGGTAGCTTTTTTCCTAAACCATTAGTTTAATATATTTCAAAGTTACCAATTATTATAGTCCTACGATAGTCATCTTCTGTATTCAAGAGATTATTTCTGCTTATTGCCAGTCAGGAATGCAAATTATTCATCCAAGTTTTATTAAAATAAATGTCCACAAAGGAATAGTGCCATAAATATTACTGGTTTCCACTGAAGCCCATTTAATATCTTTCCTCAAACATTCAGATGAAATGCATATTTAGATAGTGATAGCATACATAGTTCTGTAGAGACAAATGTATTTACTGAATTGTTATGACCTTGAAGCTGCAACACATCAAAATTATCTATTTATGTATTAGGGAAACTGGATAAAACTAGGCCCAGATTGGTCAGTATTCACTATGCAAGATGTCCTGGACTTTCTACATGTGTAAGCTATACCAAATCAGTACCTACTGCATGTTGATGAATTTAACGTATCACATAAAGTTTCTGTGTCTTCGGTATGGTTACAGGTTAATGTTCTCTATTGTAAGAAAACTTAATAAGGGTACAAACAATGAATGCTCAATGCAACAACTTGTACAACATGAACTGTAAGCAATGAATCAACATAGAACGTCATAACAGTGCTGCACTGAATACAGGTAATGAGCGCGTCAGCAAAACAGGAAAGAAAATGACTTAACAGGGTCTGATAAAGAACACAGGGCCGGAAGAATGGGTCTCCCAATCACACAAATGCCTGTTCTTGTAATGTGTTCAAGAGCTTCCATACTTAAAGTGTTTGACATTAAGAAGTTAACGACTATGGATTCACCGTGTAATGCAACTGCAGTACAGGGTAATGGTGGTGTATAAACCATTTGGTGTGTCAAGCACCTGAAATTGTTGCACCTTTTCCAAAAATGCAATGGCATCTTTCAAGGTTATAACACGGCTATCTACAATGCACATTCTGTACAGAAATTGTAGAAAGAACAGTGTATAGGCTTTCACCACCTTGAGTCATTCTTTAACTTCATGAGATGCCAACATTACTGGGAAATAATTGAGCAACACGGAATAGCATGTTGGTCATGTAATACAAAGTGTACAACTTTGCTCATGCCGTTTGCCGATAGGTGGCGACAACGGTAAGTAGGGGTTGAAAGAAACAGATCGCAGACGTCAGACAGTTAGCTTGGACCTCGGTCAACATAACCTCATTCAAGCATTAGTTGATTTGTGCCTGTATCATAAAGTTGTTCTTGATTGGAAATGTCAGTTTACGAGCCTAATTCTCATCATTTGCAGGAGGTGTTACTGTTTTGTTTCAATATGAAGAAAAGAGTGGCTGAGGTCGCATCGAATGCTCTCAAGTACATATGCTAAGGATGCTATTAGTGACAGAATGTGTCATGAGTGGTTTCAACACTTCAAGAATGGTGATTTTAACATCGTTGACCGGCAAAGTGGTGGAAGACAGAATGTTTTCGAAGATGCAGAATCGGAGACATTGCAGAGTGAAGACTCACGTCAAACTCAAGAAGAATTGGCACAATTAGTGAGAGTGACACAGCAAGTCATTTCAAAATGTCTCAAGGCTATGGGCACGATTCAGAAAGAACGAACTTGGGTACCGTGTGAGTTGAAACCAAGAGACGTTGAACGGCGTTTGTGTGTTTGTGAACAGTTGCTTCAGAGGCAAAAATGGAAGGGATTTATACATCACATTGTGACCGGGGACGAAAAATGGGCTCATTACGATAAACCTAAATGCAAAAAATCATGATGATATCCTGGCCATGCTTTCACGTCTACGACCAAACCGAATATTCATGGCTCCCACCCTGCTCTGTATTTGATGGGACCAGCTCAACATCATGTACTATGAGGTGTTAAAACCACGTCAAACAATCACAGGTGCTTGTTAACAAACACAATTAAGGCGTTTGAGCAGAGCATTAAAAGACAAACTAATAAGGTACCTCCTATCCTACTGGTGAACCCTGATACAGCAATACATACACCTGCCCTGGCAAAATTATGAACACTTCAGGATGAGTGGCAGTCCTTGATCAGGTCAAGTGTATATGGCCTGAAGGTGAATAATCCTTACCAACAGATGTGAGTAATTAATTGTTACTCATGACTCAGGTGAGCCAGCACGAATTACCTTGGCTCTTGGGACAGGGCTCAATCGTCTTGAGCTTGCACAAAGGACGGGACTGCTCATTGTTGGACGTTCCAATGTGAAACAGATGATAGAAATCTCTCAGGGAAATAACAACTCTGCTGTGCATTCAGTACATATGCTAGGTGCTCTTTAAAGATATATAGTACATATGCCAGGTGCCCATTAAAGATGTATAGGAGTTTTTGACAGCAGCTACTGAACACACTGGATGCAGTTATGATCAATGCCTGGTGCAATCATTGGGCAGCTGATCCTGAACACAAATAAATGTAGTCCATGTTAATAGATGAAAAGATCCCATACTGTTTGAAATGCAAGTTGAAACTATTCCACTTGCTATTGTTCTACTTCTTTTATTAATAATTTTTTTATCCTTCAGCTGACTGTACTTATGAAAGTATGGTATATGTCATGTACATATTTGAAGTGGGTAATATTTTGTTTCATTGGAAGCTTTATTACTTAAAAGAAATGGGGAACTGAAATTGTTATAACAACAAGTAATGGTGAAATCTGAGTGAACTAATCAGTAGTTACACGAATACTTAACCCAATCATTAGAAAGCCTTGCGACATTCTTTCTAGTAACCAGTTTCAGTTTCATTAAAACAAACATGAAACATATTCATAATCACAGATCAATCACACACAAATTTACTTTTGTCTACTGAACCACTATGCTTGTTAGATTCCAGGATTCGACTATATACTTTTCTGCCCTAATGCTCCTGAAGCGGATAACACTTCATTATTCAATTAAGAACTTAATTAAAAATTTGCATAAATTAACAAAACTTCATACATGGCAACTTCACCTGAAAGTAGACAATTCAACATGTAGGTATACAGAGAGCTAATCAAATCGTACAGAAAACTTAACATAAAAAATAATGGAATAGCCACCACTTGAGGATTGGTGCTTGGCACCCAGAAACCTGTAATAGAAAACAGTTAAGACTAGCTTTTGAGCTCTTGCTCTTTTTGTTTTTGTAATAAGAGTACATATATTCACACATGCACCCAAGCGTACGTGCTCACAGTAGCGGCATGTCTGATTACTGATTATTGAAAGCAGTTGCCTGTTAGATGGAGGTGGGGAGGGGATAGGGAAGGACATTTGAGACAAGGAGGGGATAGCAGGGTTGTGTGAGACAGGTCTTTTGTCACATAACTCAGCAGCTGCATAATAAGATGAAAGGATTTCAGAGGGGGAGGGAGAGAATGAAAAGAGAGGAAGGTGGTGGTGAACAATGAGAGAGTAAGGAAGAGGGGAGGAAAAATAGATGGACGGACAGAGGGAGAGAGAGAGAGAGAGAGAGAGAACTCACATGGGGGGAGGAAGAGAGGTGAGAGAAAGCATTACATGATTTGGATGGGGAAAGTGTGTTGTGGAGTGAAGAGAAAGGTAAGGTGAGGCAGTGGGAAACAAGTTAATGGAGGTTTAGACCTGAGGATTGTGAGTGCGCAGGATATGCTGGAGAGAGAATTCTCAGCATCATAGTTCAGAGAAACTTGTGCTGGAAGGGAGACTCCAAATGGCCCATGGAGTGAAGCAACTGTTGGAAGTTATTGTCGCAGTGTGCTGCATGGTCGGTGACTGGATAGTCAAGCTCATGGTTTGCCACTATCTGGCGATGGCTGTTCAAGTGAGTGGAGAGGGATTACTTGTCACATAGAATGCTGTACAGTTAATGCAGCATAGCTGATATAACATAGCTACCCTCACACATGGTGCTGCCTTTTGTTGGGTAGGAGGTGCCTGTGATTGGACTGCTGTGGGAGGGGCTGGGTGAATGTAAGGAACAGGTCTTGCACTGCGTCCATCACAATGGAATGACCCATAGGGTGCAGGATGGGGAGCAGGACTGGAGTAGTGATGGACAAGAATATACTGAAGATTTGATGGTCCACAGAACACTACTTCGGGTCATGTGGGCATGACAAGACATGGAGAAAGACTTGGTGGAGGATGTGGTTGAGGTTTCCGAGGCCAGGGTGATACTGGATCATTAGAGAGGCTCTGGTCTTGGCTTGGTTAATAGGGTTATTGGCGTCACAAGAGGAGATGGTGCAGGATATCTTTTTATGTGTGAGCTGGATAGGATACTGCCTGTCAATAAAGGCTTTTGTAAAGTTATCAATATATTTCAGTAATCCTGTTCTCCACTACAGATGCAGTATACACAGGTAACAGGACAGGAACTTTGGAAACACTTTCAAGAAGCGTCTTGAATGTAGGTTGGGAGATTACAGACAATGATTTGGAGGTGTTGGTCAACAAAGGCAGTTCTGTTGAAACGTTGTACCAGCTACAATGGGATGTCCAGTGGGAGGAACTGTGGGGTTGGGTTCGTGGTGTTTGGGAAGTAGTTAAAGGTACCCCAGTGCTGAGTGGTCAGCATGACAGAATGTCAATCCTCAGGGCCCGGGTTTGATTCCCAGCTGGGTCGGAGATTTTCTCCGCTCAGGAAGTGGGTGTTGTGTTGTCCTAATCATCATTTCATCCCCATCGACGCACAAGTTGCCGAAGTGGCATCAAATCGAAAGATTTGCATCCGACGAACAGTCTACCCGACAGGAGGCCCTAGTCACACGACATTTACATTCTAAAGGTAGAAATCTGTGTATGGGGTGAGGAGTGGGGATGATGAGGGAGATGGGTTCAGGTTTTGGGATGGAACTAAAGCCTTGAGAATCTGCTGAAGGTCCTGTTGTACTTCTGGGATGGGATTATGGTTGTAAGGTTTATATGCAGAGGCATCAGAAAATTGGTGGAGACCTGCAGCCACACAGTCACTACTATTCATGACAACTGGTTCCATAGAAGTGATGTTAGACTCACTGGGGAGGGATTTAGAAAAGGAAGATGAGGAATTCCTTAAGTACAACACGGGATGATTGAGTGGAAGGGGAGGAGAGATCACAGCTGGAATAAGGGTGGAACAGTTTGAAACAGTTCCACACATTCCTGTTCGTTCTACCCTGCCAATTCCAGAAACTCTTCTTTGTCCTAGTAGAACTCCAAGCACACAACCTCTTTCTGAAATCTTGTCTGGTGCAAGAGACCCTGCCTGATGGGCTTATTACTGACATTGACATCTCATGCTGCCATCCATCCTACCACAAGAACCTTAACCTTCCATCAGTCCCTCACGCTCACTAGTATGGTCCGTTGTATCATACTATACAAACTCAAACCATACTTTACAGCCTCTATCCCTTTTGCAAAATCCTTTTACTCTGTGACTTAACTTCCTTAATTCTATTACTACAACAGACACTCTTGCCCTTTAACAGTTGGAAGCATTCCCAGCACTATATGAGGAAGACGTCCCAGCTACTTCTGTCCTATACCTGCATGGTATTAGCTATAGCCAAGAAAGAGCCTACTACTCTGATGTAGCCCCTCACAACTCCCCAACCAGGCCTTGCTAGCTTACTCCACCTTCTATATCCCCTAAAACATTTACATGTACATCCACAAAACACACTACCCCTAACCACCCATTCTGTAACACTGCTGTAACATTTCTACCAAAACTTGGACCCCTGCAGAAATCTCAGTGCTTTCGAAATGCCTCACCTTTCACCCAAACCCTAGATTCAACCATGCTGCACTTATAAGTGGCCTCCTTTCCTTTATCCATTCTCTGCAGTGGAAACATTTCTTCATCATACATCCCACTGACAACAGCCAATCAAAAACTCGCACAAAACCTTGTTTAAAACAGTTCCACAACCTCTCTCAAAATGTGATCCTCATTTCCTTCCACCCAGCCATCCTCTGGTTATCTTTCAGGAATTCCCCACCTGGTCTCACCTACCTTTCCCAAATCTCTCCCCAGTGAGTTCAACATCATTCCTATGGAACACACAGACCTTATTATCCTTCTCACAGACAAAGGCTCCAGCACAGTGGTCATGAATCATTGTGATTATGTGACTGAGGGTCTCCACCAATTTTCTGACACATCTGCATATAAACCCTATGATAACAACCCCACACCAGAAGTCCAACAGGAATTTCAATAGCCCATGAACAAACCTCTGCCTTTATTGACCAACATCTCCAACCTGATGCCCGTAACTTCCCATCCTACATTAAAAACACTGCTCACTTCCTTCAGTCCCTGTCCACAGTTCCTGTCTCACTGCCACCAGATTCCTTGTTGGTCACTGTGGATATAACAGCCTTATACAACAACATCCCCCATGCCCATTGCCTTGCGACATATCCCAACATCCTGCTAATACCAAACCCACCACTTCCTTCCTAATCCTCTGAGACAACCAAATTATTTCAAACTTCCTGGCAGATTAAAACTGTGTGTCCGACCGAGACTCGAACTCGGGACCTCTGCCTTTCGCGGGCAAGTGCTCTACCATCTGAGCTACCGAAGCATGACTCATGCCCGGTACTCACAGCTTTACTTCTGCCAGTATCTCATCTCCTACCTTCCAAACTTTACAGAAGCTCTCCTGCGAACCTTGCAGAACTAGCACTCCTGAAAGAAAGGATACTGCGGGGACATGGCTTAGCCACAGCCTGGGGGATACTGGCAGAAGTAAAGCTGTGAGTACCGGGCGTGAGTCGTGCTTCGGTAGCTCAGATGGTAGAGCACTTGCCCGCGAAAGGCAAAGGTCCCGAGTTCGAGTCTCGGTCGGGCACACAGTTTTAATCTGCCAGGAAGTTTCATATCAGCGCACACTCCGCTGCAGAGTGAAAATCTCATTCTGCAAATTATTTCACTTTTGAAGGACAAATCTATAATCAAATCCGTGGTAGTGCTATGGGTACTCGCATGGCACCATCCTATGCTAAGTTATTCATGGACTTTTTGAAGGAATCCTTCCTATCAAGTCAGCACCTAAAACCACTTGTCTGGTTCGGATTCATTGATAACATTTACATGATCTGGATTCATAGCAAGGCCTACTTTTGTTCCTTCCTCCATTTCCTTAACACTTACTCCCAAATCCACGTCACCTGATCTTTCTCAACTCAACGAGCCACCTTTTTAGATGTTGATTCCACCTCTCTGATGGCTTCATAAATACATCCTTTCATATCAAGCACACCAACCATCAACAGTACCTCCTCTCTGACAGCTGTCATCCATTTCAGGTCACGTGAGAAAGGCTCTTCCATACAGCCTCACTATCTGTAGATCTACAGTGGAAAGCTGGAGTCATCAAAATATACTGATAACTGTATCAGAGTTCATCTGTAAACAGATCTTCAACATCTCTTCCTCTGACACCAGTAACCCTGTCAACTAGCCACCAACCAGCACTCCTGTGATCACCCAGAATCAGCCTTCCTTTGAAAAGCATAACCACAACCTTTACCATGACTCTAACTAACTTTCATCATGCACTGAGAGGAGGGACAGCGTACCAAAAGTCCTACCCACATTACCCAAAGTAATGTTCCTCTGTCCACCCAACCTACAGAATATCGTTGTCCATCCCTACTCCAATCCTGCTCCCAGTCCTGAACGCCATGGGTCATTCCCTTGTGGCTGACACAGGTGCAAGACCTGTCCCATACATCCATCAGGGTGCAAAGGGATTCTAAAAAAAAAAAAACTCTGATTTTTCCAGGTCAATTTTTGTATTTTTCTAGGGTCTTATTGTTTTTAGTACTTATCCTATTCTGATCAGTTATATGACGAAATCTGCAAACTTTGTCAATTTATAGGAACATAAGGGTGGCTATATTCTGAGTTAAAAGAAAAAGACTTCAAATCAAAATGGTTTATTTTAACCAAAAAATAAAAATGCCATGTTTACAGGTAACATTGTTAATAATAATATTTACATTGGGGACTATCAGCTGCTGGGAGCACACAGACATAAAAATAAAGAGCATTATCTACTTCAATAAAAATTACACTTTTTAGAAATAGAGCTGAAATAAAATTCAAATTTGAACAAAGAAATTATGGAAGGAACAGTAATATTGTATTTTGATGAGGGCACTAACATGAACATTAAGTGAAGTCACAAGCAGGTGTTTTTAGTGATAGACCTTCTTCAGTCTGAGAAACCTCTTTCTCAGCAGTATCCATGAGTTTTGTTTTCATACTTTTTAGCACTCTTAGCTTTTCTCTGCTCCCATTTCTTTTGAGGACTTCTCAGCTGTCCTTTCCTTTTCTACTGTTTCATTGTCCCTACTACGTCCATTGAAAATGTTAGCAAATGAGGATATCAATGATGCAGAGTGTCGCCTCCCAACTTCCACCCACATGTGTCGCACTGTTCCTGCCGCAGGCTTTAGTTCAATGTTAACTAAACCAACAACTGCATGCCAAAAGCCCAATGATTGACTGTTAGTTTTCTAATGACACTATTTTATGCCTACCACAAAAGATCTATAATCAATCTTATTCATACACAACAGCAATCAGATCGATAAATGTTGACATGCTATGTAATTTTTCGGTATATATGCAAAACACAATGTATTGTATGTGCACCGATCATGCCTTAGTATCCTTGGTTCACAATAAATGGATCCAGATAGGCTACAAACTGCCCTAAAAGCAAGTCTTTGTGATCACATCATTTTAGCAAACAAGGGCATACTTACATTTGAACAGATGTAAATGTAAACCACACCAAATGCACAGCTCCTTGCTGGTCACAGTGTGTGACAAATTCCACACATCAACAAACCAGGGAAGCACAGGCAGGCTGCAGAAAAAGGCCTGAAGCCATTCCGCATCAACAACAACAAATCTCTGCACAACTCATCTGGGCTCAGCCAGGGTGCCCTGGCAAGCTGGCCACTGCATTGGACTGAGTGAGGGGAGGGGGAGGGGGAAGGGGGAGGGAGGAGATGTCAAAACAATGGTGGCAGGTGGTCACACAGCACTGAACTGAGGGTGAAAGGTCAGTGCAACACAGTATCAAGCAAAGCAGAAGACAAGCAAATGCCTCTGCCGAAAATAAAATCAGATATGCCTTTTCCAGAATTTTTAGGCAGAAGGCCGAAATTCCCTGAGTTTCCAGAACAAAAAAATACCCTTAGTTTTCCCCATTTTCCAGGTTTTTCAAGACATTGAACACCCTATCCGCCCACCACTTTCTAGCACAGTCCCGTCACGCAGGCATTTCCTACCCAATAAAAGGTAGGACAATGTGTTAGCAGTCATTTTATATATCAGCTCTGCTGGAATTACTGGACAGCATTTTACGTGGACATGACATGTAACCAACTGTCCACTTGGACAAATGACCACTACCAAACTGTGGTAAACCACAAACCTGACAATTCAGGCGCCAAACATGCTGCACACCACAACACTAATGACTTCAACAATTGCTTCACAACACAGGCCATTTAGACACTTATTTCCAATTTCTCTGAACTACACAGTTGGGAATTTTCTCTCGAGCATCTCCTGCATTCTCACAGTCCTCCTGATCTAAACCTTCCCTAACTTGTTTCCCATTGCCTCGCTTTACCATTTGCCTTCACACTTCAGTTCACACCACACCTTCCCCACTCAGATATATCCCCCTCTCACCTCCCTCTCCCTTTTTCCACCCCTCTCTCTTACTCTCTCACCTCCCTGTCTCCCCTTTCATAATCTCCTCCAGCTCCTTTCCTCCCCCCTACTCTCTGAACTCCTTTCCTCATGTTGTTCAGCTGCTGAGTATCTGGCCACAGACTTGCCTCACACTAACGTTCTACCCCTCCTTGCCTCGTGCATCCTTCCCTATTCCTCCCCACCTCCAACTTTCAACAATCAATATTCAATAATCAGTCTTGCCACTACCAAGAACGAGTATGTTTGGGTGTCTGGTTGCCTGTGTGAATGTGTCTACTCTTAGCAGAAAAAGAACAAGAGCAAGAATGAGTTAGGAAGCTAGTGTTAGCTGTTTTCTGTTACGTGTTTCTGTGCACCATCCTCTATTGGTAAGTGGTTGTCTTTCCTTTATTCTACCTATTTTTCATCCAGGGATATCAGTTATTGTTGTAGTGAGAATTTTTATATTTTTTGAACAAATTACCCTTCAGTTAAATCAAACCATTTTTGGAACCTTTAGGTCATATATTCTATTAAATTTTCATACAGCCATTTTATAAACTATAATGCAATTATCCACATCACAAAAAATCATAACACCATTCTGTACACAGAACTCCCACCTCAAAAATCCTCAGTCTGCGTCAACATTTGTACAATCAACACCTCTGTGTTAAAAATTTTGTGCAAGACAGTCAAGCAATTAACATCTTTTCATCACTCATTGAGATCCCATGTCTAACAATTGCATAATTAGCACCTTCTCGTATACATATACGTGTGTGTGTGTGAGAGTTCGTGGGTATCAATCGCCAGGCTTACACCTCGACGTAAGTGTGCACATGCTTATGATCATGTTAACAGTTTTGTTGTATTTGGATCGCTAAAAATCAGTGTCTCATTTTGTATAACAACATTTATTACAGCCTCCATGATGCTAGTATCTTATTAACTATTAACTTTTCTATCACAATAGAAATAATATATAATGATGTGTTGTGTTATTTTTGGTGGACTGCGTTTTGAAGGACAAGTAGGCTCACTGTCATTAGTGTCAGTATTAGTACTAGTGCTAATATTGTGTAGAGACTGAATTCTGTGGATTACAAGGTAATGCTAGTTGCAAATGAACTGAGTACAGACAAAAGTAATGCTTTGCAATAAATCTTCTGTATTTTACATCCACTGGTTTTGATAGATGCTTCAACTACAATGAAGGGTGAATAGATCTCATGGCTCATGACAGACTATTTACTGTTTGTGTAGCTTCTTCTGCACCTAATCTTTCATTGATTGAATCAATGTCCATTTGTATTGTAATATACCATGAAATTTTGAACATTTGCCAGCGCAGCGATAAACTAGTACTGTTACTGTCAGTTGTGAGCTTAAACTAAATTACTGTCTTTTAAAAATTTTAAGGACAGCAGGTCTATCCTCATTCAAAACAATCTTTCTCTAATTTCATTGTCCAGTTATTTTTGGACACTTAAACAACTATATTTTCGTAAGTTGGTGGTACGAGTGTTTTGGATATATAATTTAATTTGTAGCAAATCAGCATTTGTGGTTCACAGTTCAGCCAAAGTATACATCACCCCCGAATTTCATTGTATATCAATGCAAATAAACACACGTTTTTGAGAATTTTTGGAAGCTACCATAGCCTTTTGCATAATCTACGAGCAATCAGTGTCAGTGACTTAGTTACTGATGCAGATTTTCTAACTAATATTTTGTGTTCCATCTAGTTTTCCCTGAAAGAGGAGTAATCATATATATTATCTGCATTTATCATAAATTATCTTGGTTTTCGAGTTTGCTAACAAGTATAAATAACATCATAATGTTTTAGGAAACTAGTAATTTCTACCACAGGTTTTTGTGTTGCCTTAATAGAAATCTCATTTAAAATCCTTTGTTCACTGCCTTGTAATGCATTGCACCAGCCAGAATGCTGTTCCCAAGCAATGGAAGGTTTCATTGACATTCGTAAGCTGCTGGAAATCCCCCTGGCCACTGTCAAACAATTGACAGCCTCTGCGAATTGGTGTGTTGGAAGAGCTCCTGAGAGTTGTGTACCTGTGATACCTATACCAGTGGTACCTCAAGTACTATCCTCTCCTGTGGATCCTGTCTCGTCTGCAGAAAATACAGGATGTCATTACCCATCCACTTGACTACAAATGGCGTGTCAATGGTAGATCTAGGCATCCTGTACAGAGTGGACGGGGACCACGGAGGACTCATGATGTTGTACCGATCCCCCTAATCAATAAGTTTGAAGTGTTGTCTTTCACTGAAACTGAGCCAGTAGGATTCACTGCACCTGTTTTGTCTGTTGTCAGGAGGAGTCAACCTCAAAAGGGTTGTTGTTGTTGTTGTTGTTGTTGTCTTCAGTCCAGGTACTGGTTTGATGCAGCTCTCCATGGTACTCTATCCTGTGCAAGCCTCTTCATCTCCGAATGATTACTGCAACCTACATCCTTCTGTATCAGCTTAGTATATTCATCTCTTGGTCTCCCTCTATGATTTTTACCCTCCATGTTTCCCTCCAGTACTGAACTGGTTACCCCTTGATGCCTCAGAATTTGTCCTACCAACCAATCCCTTCTTCTAGTCAAGTTGTGCCACAAATTCCTCTTCTCATCAATTCTATTCAGTACCTCCTCATTAGTTACTTGATCTACCCATCTAATGTTCAGCATTCTTCTGCAGCACCACATTTTGAAAGCTTCTATTCCCTTCTTGTCTAAACTCAAAAGGGTAGGGTTCTATTAATCGTTGGCAATTCAAATGTACAGTGAATCATGGTACACCTTAGGGAAATGGCAGCAAAGGACAGGCCAGGACATCAGGGGCACTCAATGTGTAAGTCTGGGTGCATCATTCAACACGTTGAAGAGGCTATTCCAGCAGCCATTAAGCGAATAGGGTTCAACCAACTGCAGATTGTGGCACACACTGGAAGAAATGATACCTGTCATCTGGGCTCTGAAGTCATTATCGGATCATTCCAGCGACTGGCAGAGAAGGCTGATAAGACCAGTCTTGTGTGTGGAGTTTCAACAAAGTTCACAATTTGCAGCATTGCCCCAGAACTGATCATGGGCCTATTGGTTCTGAGTCAACTGGAAGGACTGAACCAGATACTTTGAAAGTTCTTTGACAAGCTAGGCTGCAACTTCCTGGACTTGTGCCATAGGGTTGAAAACTGCAGGGTCCCCCAACTAGATTAGGTGTGCACTACACATCAGAGGCTGTTGCTCAGGTGGCTGACTACATGTGCGATGCGCACAAGGTTTTTTTTTAGATTAAGTGACTCTCCATCCAATCCAGATAATGATGGCTGTAGGAAACCCAGAAGTATCAGTGTAGGATTGAAAGAAGTGCCTCCCACTGGTAAGAGTATTAAAATCCTAATGGTAAGCTGCCAAAGCATACACAACGAAGTGCCAGAGTTTGAAGTGCTCCTGAAAAGCAGCGAAGCTCACATATAATTACAGAAAGCTGGTTGAAACCTGAAATTGATAGCAGTGACACATTTAAGGAAAATTTAAACGTGTATCGAAAAGATAGGCAAATGAGAAATGGAGATGGTATATTTGTCACAGTGGACAAGAAACTCAAATCCAATGAGATAGAAATTGAAGCTGCATATGAGATCATTTGGGCATGACTCAGTATCAGGGGTGGGAATAAAATGATAACTTGATCCTTTTATTGTCCACCAGACTCATCTCCTGATGTAACCCAAAACTTCAGTTCACTTGTACATAAGTTTCCCAGTCCTATTGTAATCATTGGTGGAGACTTTAATCATCCAATAATTAACTAGGAAAATTACAATTTTGTTAGTGGCGGGCATGATAAGACATCCTACGAAACTTTACTAAATGACTTCTCTGAAAACTATCTAGAAATGATAGTTAGGAACCCCACTCATGATGAAAATATATTGGATCTAATGGCAACAAATAGACCTGACCTCTTTGAGGATGGCCACATCAAAACTAGTATCAGTGACCATGAAACGGTTGTGGCAACAATGACTATCAAAGTACAAAGGACAACTTAAACAAGCAGAAAGATTTATATGTTCAGTAAACTACATAAAGTCAGTAATGTCTTACCTCAGTAATCTCTTACCTCAATAAGGAACTTGAAACTTTCAGCACAGGTCAGGAGCACATAGAGGAACTCTGGGTCAAGTTTAAAAGAATAGTTGACTATGCACTGGATAGATATGTACCCCATAGAATAGTTCATAATGGGAGGGAACCTCTATGGTATACAGTCATTGTAAAGAAACTTCTAGAGAAACAGATTACTGCATAATAGGTGTAAAACAAAGTGTAGGTCTATAGATAGAGAGATGCTGAATGAAACGCATTTGGCTTTCAGCAGAGCAATGTGTGATGCCTTCAATGACTATCATAGCAGAATATTGTAAAATGACATTTCACAAAATCTAAAGAAATTCTGGTCATATGTTAAGGCTGTTAGTGGTAGCAAAATTAGTCTCCAGTCCCTAGCAAATGAGTCAGGAACTGACATTGAGGGTAGCAAAGCAAAAGCTGAAATGCTGAACTCCATTTTCAAATGTTTCTTTACAAAGGAAGACCCTGGAGAATTGCCCCAATTTAATCCTAATATCACTGAAAAGATTAATGAAACAAGTATTAGTGTCAGTGGTTTGAGAAACAGCTGAAATCGTTAAAATTGAATGAAGCTCCAGGCCCCTATGGAATCCCTGTCAGATTCTACTCCGAATTTGCGGCTGAGTTAGCACCTCTTTTAACTATAATCTATAGTAGATCCCTCGAACGAAAAACCATTCCTAGTTGCTGGAAAAGGAAATAGGTCACACCTGTTTACAAGAAGGATTGTGGAAGTGGTCCACAAAATTACCATCCCATATTCTTGACATTGATTTGATGCAGAATCTTACAACATGTTCTGAGCTCAAACTTACCACACCTACACTTATTGTCAAAAGTACAATCATATGGGGTATCAAGAGAAATTTGTGACTGGATTGAGGATCTTTTGGTAGGGAGGACACAGCATACTATCTTGGATGGAGAGTCACCATAAGACGTACAAGTAACTGGGTGTGCCCCAGTGAAGTGTGTTGGGACCCTTGCTGTAAATGTTGTATATTAATGACCTTGCAGTCAATATTAATAGTAAAATCAGGCTTTTTGCAGATGATGAAGTTATCTATAATGAAGTACTATCTGAGAGGAGCTGCATAAACATTCAGTGAGATCTTGATAAGATTTCAACATGGTGCAGAGATTGGCAACTTGCTCTAAATATTCCGAAATGTAAGACTGTGCACTTCACAAAATGATAAAACATAGTATCCTATGACCATAATACCAATGAGTCATTATTGGAATCGGCCAACTCATAACAAATACCTGGGTGTAACATTTTGTAGGGATATGAAATGGAATGATCACATAGGTTCAGTCGTGAGTAAAGCAGGTGGTAGACTTCTGTTTATTGCTAGAATACTGGGGAAGTGCAATCTGTCTACAAAGGAGATTTCTTACAAATCATTTGTGCAACCAGTTCTAGAATATTCCTCCAGTGTGTGGGACCTGTGCCATATAGGACTAACAGGGGAATGGAGGAGTGGCATAGAAATACTGAAGGAACTAAAACAGCAGACTCTTGAAGATAGATGTAAACTCTCCCAAAAAAGTCTATTCACAAAGTTTAAAAAACTGGCTTTAAATGCTTACTCTAGGGATATACTAGAACCTCTTATGTATCACTCATACAGTGATCATGAGGATAATACTAGAATAATTACTGCAAGCACAGAGACATTCAAACAATCATTCTTCCCGTGCTCCACACATGAATGGAGCAAGAAAAAACCCTAATAACTGGTATAGTGGGACATAACCTGCACCTCATGTTGGTTTGCGGACTGTAGATGTAGACAATTTAAAACAGACATGTGTCTTGCTATGACATTAGCAACTGAAAGTGAGTGAGTGAGTAGCAGTTCTCAAAAAGATATTTCATTTCTTTCTGCTTGTTTATATTCTTGAATGGATCTCTATGCTCCTTGACCTCCAAGCACAACCAAGCTGTGATATCCAAAGAACAAGTGCTCTCTCACAGCAGAAGGAGAAGTTTATTCACTGTCACACCTTGCCAATGTCTGGAATTGATGTGAATTACACTATATCTGCACAGACATAAAATGAGAACATGCACACTGAGACTTTTTCCCCTCAACAACTACCTAAACAACATTTTCAGCTCTCGCAAACATCATTCATCAGCCTAAGAGGATAAGAGTGGAACATTTTATTCTGAATAATCTCATGTTACTCTACAATCCACAACAGAAAGCAAATACACAGACTGGTAATTTTGCAGTTCCCATATCAGACATGAACCCTATGCCCATGGCCTGGCTGCTACCAATCACTTTCTCTCCCATCAGCCTAAGAGGATAAGAGTGGAACATTTTATTCTGAATAATCTCATGTTACACTACAATCCACAACAGAAAGCAAATACACAGACTGGTAATTTTACAGTTCCCATATCAGACATGAACCCTATGCCCATGGCCTGGCTGCTACCAATCACTTTCTCTCTCAATGTCCTACCTACTCAAAACCCACCACCTCATTCCTTATACATCTGTCAAATTGTATCTTTAAGTGTAACTACTTCTTTGAGGAAGAGATGAACAAACAAATCTGTGGCATGACCATGTGCACCTCCATGGTACATTCCCATACCAAACTGTAACTAGGCCATCTAGAGGAAACTTTTCCAGTCATCCAAAATCCCAAAGTATGTATCTGGTTCAGCTTCAATGACAATATCCTCCTGATCTGGACCCAAGGCCAAGGCATTCAACCTTTATTACTCCACAGACTAAACACATTCTCCCTCATCTGCTTCACCTGGTCCTCCTAAGCACAGGATGCCATCTTCCTGGAAATTGACCTCCACCTCTCCAGTGGCTCCATCTATACCAAGCCCAATAACCTAGCAACAGCACCTTCACTTTGATAGCTCTGTTCCATGTAGTTTGGCCACCCACAGATGGCACAAGTAATTCCTTGGACAGTAGACTGAAAGTATTGCTAAGGTCCTCACAGACAGCATTAACCTCCGAACCTAGTCTGCAACTAGATTTACTCTATCATATCCATTTATGGCCCTTATCCTCTGACCACTCCCAGTAACCATTTGCAAAGGAGCAGCCCCCTCATCACTCAATCATGATTTCCTCACCAGGGCTTCAACTACATCTACATTTATACTCCGCAAGCCACCCAACGGTGTGTGGCGGAGGGCACTTTACATGCCACTGCCATTACCTCCCTTTTCTGTCCCAGTCGCATATGGTTTGCGGGAAGAACGACTGCCGGAAAGCCTCTGTGCACGCTCGAATCTCTCTAATTTTACATTCGTGATATCCTCGGGAGGTATAAAAAGGGGGAAGCAATTTATTCGATACCTCATCCAAAAACGCACCCTCTCGAAACCTGGACAGCAAGCTACACCGCGATGCAGAGCGCCTCTCTTGCAGAGTCTGCCACTTGAGTTTGCTAAACATCTCCGTAACGCTATCACGGTTACCAAATAACCCTGTGACGAAACGCGCCGCTCTTCTCTGGATCTTCTCTATCTCCTGCGTCAACCCAATCTGGTAAGGATCCCACACTGATGAGCAATACTCAAGTATAGGTCGAACGAGTGTTTTGTAAGCCACCTCCTTTGTTGATGGACTACATTTTCGAAGGACTCTACCAATGAATCTCAACCTGGTACCCGCCTTACCAACAATTAATTTTAAATGATTAATGGAAAATCTCATATAAAGATGTGAAACAAATACTAACAAAGAGATAGAGGGGCTGGCCAGTACTTACCTCAGCTCAGTACAGCCGATAGATACACATAAAACAGAACCGAAAATTTACGTTCCTAGCTTTCGGAACAAATGTTCCTTCATCGGGGAGGAGAGAGGGGAAAGAAAGGGAAGAGGGGAAAGGAGATTCAGTTACTGACAACCCAGGTTATGAAGCAACAGGGAAAGGAAAATAGGGAGGGTAGCAAGGATGGAGGCATGGTTGTCAGAGGGAAGCCAAAGATATTCTACTGTAAGTACTGTGCCAGCTTCAAAGAGGATGCATACAGAAGTAAAGAGGTATATAGTATAAAGATAAACACAACTATGTAGGATGAAAAGATGCGTGAATGGCTAAAGATGAAAGGGAAAGAGGAGAAGACTGAAGAGTAAATGGGAGTGAGGTTGTTTAACGTAGGTTCAGTCCAGGGGGATGGCGGGATGAAAGGATGTGTTGGAGTGCAAGTTCCCATCTCTGCAGTTCAGAGGGACTGGTGTTGGGTGGGAGAAGCCAAATGGCACATACGGTGTAGCAGGTTCCTAGGTCCCTAGAATTATGCTGGAGGGCATGCTCCGCTACTGGGTATTGGGCATCTCCTAGGCGGACAGTTCGTCTGTGTCCGTTCATGCGCTCAGCCAGTTTAGTTGTTGTCATGCCGATGTAAAAGGCTGTGCAATGCAGGCATGTCAGTTGATAAATGACATGTGTAGTTTCACACGTGGCCCTGCCTTGAATTGTGTATGTTTTACCAGTAGCGGGGCTGGAGTAGGTGGTTGTGGGGGGATGCATGGGGCAGGTTTTGCAGCGGGGTCGGTTACAGGGGTAGGAACCGCTGGGTAGAGAAGGTAGTCTGGGAATATTGTAGGGTTTAACAAGGATGTTACAGAGGTTAGGGGGGCGACAAAAGGCGACTCTGGGTGGTATGGGGAGAATTTTGTCAAGGGATGATCTCATTTCAGGGGTTGACTTGAGAAAGTCATATCCCTGGCGGAGTAATTTGTTGCTTCATAACCTGGGTTGTGAGTAACTGAATCTCCTTTCCCCTCTTCCCTTTCTTTCCCCTCTCTCCTCCCCGATGAAGGAACATTTGTTCCGAAAGCTAGGAACGTAAATTTTCGGTTCTGTTTTATGTATCTATCGGCTGTACTGAGCTGAAGTAAGTACTGGCCAGCCCCTCTATCTCTTTGTTAGTATTTGGTGGTGGTGGTGGTGGTGGTTAGTGTTTAACGTCCCGTCGACAACGAGGTCATTAGAGACGGAGCGCAAGCTCGGGTTAGGGAAGGATTGGGAAGGAAATCGGCCGTGCCCTTTCAAAGGAACCATCCCGGCATTTGCCTGAAACTATTTAGGGAAATCACGGAAAACCTAAATCAGGATGGCCGGAGACGGGATTGAACCGTCGTCCTCCCGAATGCGAGTCCAGTGTGCTAACCACTGCGCCACCTCGCTCGGTGTTAGTATTTGTTTCAACAATTAATTTTATATGATCATTCCACTTCAAATCGTTCCGCACGCATACTCCCAGATATTTTACAGAAGTAACTGCTACCAGTGTTTGTTCCGCTATCATATAATCATACAGTAAAGGATCCTTCTTCCTACGTATTTGCAATACATTACATTTGTCTATGTTAAGGGTCAGTTGCCACTCCCTGCACCAAGTGCCTATCTGCTGCAGATCTTCCTGGCATTTCGCTACAATTTTCTAATGCTGCAACTTCTCTATATACTACAGCATCATCCGCCAAAAGCCGCATGGAACTTCCGACACTATCTACTAGGTCATTTATATATATTGTGAAAAGCAATGGTCCCATAACACTCCCCTGTGGCACGCCAGAGGTTACTTTAACGTCTGTAGACGTCTCTCCATTGATAACAACATGCTGTGTTCTGTTTGCTAAAAACTCTTCAATCCAGCGACACAGCTGGTCTGATATTCTGTAGGCTGTTACTTTGTTTATCAGGCGACAGTGCAGAACTGTATCGAACGCCTTCCGGAAGTCAAGGAAAATAGCATGTACCTGGGAGCCTGTATCTAATATTTTATAGGTCTCATGAACAAATAAAGCGAGTTGGGTCTCACACGATCGCTGTTTCCGGAATCCATGTTGATTCCTACAGAGTAGATTCTGGGTTTCCAAAAATGACATGATACGCGAGCAAAAAACATGTTATAAAATTCTACAACAGATCAACGTCAGAGATATAGGTCTATAGTTTTGCGCATCTGCTCGATGACCCTTCTTGAAGACTTGGACTACCTGTGCTCTTTTCCAATCATTTGGAACCTTCCGTTCCTCTAGAGACTTGCGGTACACGGCTGTTAGAAGGGGGGCAAGTTCTTTCGTGTACTCTGTGTAGAATCGAATTGGTACCCCGTCATTTCCAGTGGACTTTCCTCTGTTGAGTGATTCCAGTTGCTTTTCTATTCCTTGGACACTTATTTCGATGTCAGCCATTTTTTTGTTTGTGCGAGGATTTAGAGAAGGAATTGCAGTGTGGTCTTCCTCTGTGAAACAGCTTTGGAAAAAGGTGTTTAGTATTTGAGCTTTACGCGTGTCATCCTTTGTTTCAATGCCATCATCATCCCGGAGTGTCTGGATATGCTGTTTCGAGCCACTAACTGATTTAACGTAAGACCAGAACTTCCTAGGATTTTCTGTCACGTTGGTACACAGAATTTTACTTATCATCTGCTTGTAAATGGAGAAAATATGACATGTTAACCTTCCCTCAAAGTCTGGTAATCTATTAAGGAAAACAGGACTGCAGCCACACATATAGTACTTGAATAATAACAAAACCAGTGGCTGTATTTGGATCTACCATTATTTGTTCTTTTTAATACATGCTTCCAGTTCAAACACCACATGGTGTCATCTTCAGGTCCTGAACATAACCTTCCATCCACAACCGTTTTCATGTGCAATAAAGAGAATCGTATGCAGCAGGCCAAAGTTAACTGGATTTCATATCTCCCGTGGCAACAACAAGCCCAGCATGGTCAGACAACCATGCTGGGCTTGTTGTTGCCACGGAAGGTGCCCGCTGCTTACAATTCTGTTCATTGCACATTCAAAACTGTTAGCATGTATTAAAAAGGAATAAACAATTGTTGATTCAAATACAGCCACTGGTTTGTTTTCATTATTCAAGGTCCCTCAAAGTGGTATTCTGCCTATCTGAAACACACCTAATACAATCTGCTCCTCCTCATTGCCAAAATATCCTATCCTATGAGAGGTGTGCCCACCTGTGACAGCAGTCAAATTACGTATCACCTCTGCTGAAATTTCTGCACAGAATTTGTTGTGAGCATGCCTACAAACCAGCTATCCACACCAAGAGTAGAATTGAGTACCCTGTGGTGGACATTACTTCTTAATATTTGACTTGATGCTGAAGCCATCTTGAAAAGCTAAGTACAATTTTTAAACTAATATGTAATGTTGCCTACCTTTAACGTAGGAAATCATTGCTTACATAATGATGGCTTGCCTCCCTATTTTTTAAGTTAGCAGGCTGCACACTAAATTATACAAGCAGGCCATATGAACTTATTCATTACTGAGTGCCTGAAATTATTTGATGACATTACCTTCTAGCAATGATGATAAAGACAGACACAATATATTTCTTGTTACATGGCACTCATTTGATATACACCTGCAGAATTCTGCATTTTCAAGTTACAATGTTGTAACAAAGGTTTGTGTGATATAAAAATCATAAATAAAAAATTACTAGTAGTTTATTTACATACCTTTAGTTACAAAGTATTATATTACAAAATTTATGAAAATCTTTTTGTGTAGCTTGGCAAACGCTTACCAACTCAGCTACTTATTTATGCGTTATGTCATCTTCGAGGTCAAGTTCATTTTTATCCCAGTCTTTCAGTTTGACACCAGTCATAAAATCATCCTGTAATACTTTCCATGTTTGGTTTACAGAATCCTCCTTTTTCTCATCCTCTTCCTCCTGAAAAAATAAGTATGTTCTGTGGGATGTTTTCGATACAAAGACATGATCAGCAACTTGTTCTCTATATAACTTCCCCACAGGTGCTAATGCCATTTCTGCAGTTTTCTATTTGTGGTAGAGAAGTACCTTTTCCTTCAGCCATGACAATCGACACACAAAATTAAAGTAAGTAAACAAGTTATACAGTATCATTTCAACCAATGCAATGTTTTCTGAAGCGGCACAGTCCACGAGAGGGTACTAGAATAATTTTACCAAAATTCTGTAACATTAAATTACAAGAATGGCTGCTGGAGTCAAAAAGCTCTTTTCTAGTACAACGTGCATGTCAACCATAAACATCAACAGTGAAAATGCATAACTGAAGGTAGAAACCTGATACTATAGGGCATTGTCGTATGATTTTTAAAATAAAACATACATGACACTTTATCCAGCAGACATTTAGTATGACACACACAGGACTAGTGGCATGAGTTGACTGACTAGGATGTGTAGGCACTGGTTTTAGGTAAACTATGGTAGGTGGCATTTGCTGTGCAAACAAGTATGTGCATAGCCGCACTGAGCAGCCAATGCTTCATTCAGCCCTCTTGCCGGAATCCTAGCTGACACACATTTATTTTATTATGTTCTTAATTTTGAATATTTGCACATTAGTAATTTTACTGAACATTGTTACGAAGTCTGTGTCTTTTGTACATTAAGTGTATGAATTAATATGTAATATAACTGGTTCATGCTTAGGGCTTTTAGGGCTGTAAGTAACAGGAAAAGGTGGAGGGAATGGGAGGTGAACACGCCAACTGAAACAGTTGGAAAGAGTGAAGTCAGAACACCAATACTAGAACAAAGACACAGTCTGTGGATAGCCAGTGACATGGAAGCAACAGGAGAGAAGAGAGAGGCAATGTTATTACGAAACTGTAATGAATGAGCCTCAGATGGAGCTTGGCGTTTATTTATGGTTGCATGGTAAATAGTCATATGCCTTAATTTATAATTCTGTTGCCTAGAAGAGTTTCTGCAGGAAAAGCCACAGTTGCATAATTCTGGCCAGCAATACCACCACAGCAGCTCAACTCTTTAAACACCTTCTGGCAATGTAATGCACTACAACTGTGTTGTCATGTTTGGACCAGGTTTTCTTAATGTGTTCTTAATGTGTTTCCCAAAATTTTGTGACATTTTAGAAGTCCCTACCCAGAAGTGAATTATTTAGTCTCACCTGTGTGCTTTGTTAGCTTAGTTGTTGAATCTCTGTGTTTTAATCTAATTTATTAGACACAGTTGTCACACTTTCATCAGTGTCTACAGTAGAATTCTGCAGTGGGTGTTGACAGTACTTTGCCTGTGTAGTGTAGTTTTCCAGAGTCTTTAGTATGCATAGGGACTCTGATTGCTCTGTGCAGATGCAAGCCAAGTTGGTGACAGTTCGCTCTCAGCTCCAGGCTGCGTTGACTTCAGTCACACAGCTTGAGACTGCAGTGGATGAGCACCACTGCTTTGGGCCAGCCATAAGGATCCAACAGATGTCCAATGTAACCCCCGAGTCCACTGATCAATCTGCACTGGTGGCCAGCCCAGTGACTGCTCACATTGAGGTTGACCTCTCAGTCGCACTCAAGTGGGAGGTCGCCTTGGGGCATGGCATGCTGTGAAAGAGTTCCTGAGCAGCCGAACATAAGGCCTCACTGGTTAGTCTGTCAAACAGGTTTTAGGTGCTGTCTGTGGCTGACACTGTCCCTCAACTAGTTGCGGTCGCTTATCCTTTTCAGAGGAAATCTCTCAGCCTGCAAGATCTGAGCAGTCACAGAGGGTGGGATTACTGGTAGTTGGGACCTCCAACATTAGGTGCCTTATGGAGCCCCTTAGGGATGTGGCTGCCAAGGATGGGAAGAAAGCCAGTGTGCACTCCATGTGCACACCGAATGGGGTCATTCCAGATGTGGAATGGGTCCTTTCGGATGCCAAGAAAAGCAGAGGATGTAGCCAACTGCAAGTGGTGCTCACACTGGCAACAATGACGTGTTGCTTTGGATCAGAAGAGACTCTCTCTGGTTTCGAGTGGCTATCAGAAGTGGTAAAGGCTGCCAGCCTTGCTTGCAAGGTGAAAGAAGAGCTCACCATTTGCAGCATAGTCAACAGGACGAACTGCGGATGTTTGCTACAGAGCCGACTGGAGAGTCTGAATCAGAGGCTTATACGGTTCTGTGACCTTGTAGGCTGCAGATTCCTTGACTTGTGCCATAGGCTGGTGCAGTTTCAGGTTCCACTAAATAGGTCAGGAGTCCATTACACACAGTAGGTGACTACACGGATAGCAGGAGTATGTGACATGGGCTGAGCAGTTGTTAAGGTTAGAGGGTGTTGGGGAAACACAAAAAGGACTTCAGTATCAAAGGGTGCAGGTTGAACACAGGAAGAATATAGGTCTAGGAACTACTGGTATAACACTTGTAAATTGTAGTAGCTGTGTTGGTAAAGTACCAGAGCTCTAAGCACTAATAGAAAGTACTGATGCTCAAATTGTTACATGGACTGAAAGCTGATTGAAGGTGGGGCTAAGTTCAGCTGGAATTTTTGTGACGGATCAAACAGTGTTCAGAAATGATAGGCTAAATATAGTTGGAGGTGGTTTGTTTGTTGCTGTTAGTAGTTTGTCTTGTAGTGTAATTGAAGTAAATAGTTCCTGTGAGTTAGTAAGGGTAGGGCACATCCTTAGCAACTGGAATAAAATAATAATTGAATCCTTTTACTGACCTCCCAACTTAGATGATACAAATGTCGAAAGGTTCAAGGAAAACATGGGTCTAATTTCAAACACATACCTGATTCATACAATTATAGTGGTGACTTCAATTTACCCTCAGTACATTGGTGAAAATACGTGGAGATATGTATAAAACATCATCCGAAATTGTGTGTTAAACACACTCTTTGAAAATTATTTTCAGCAGTTAGCTCATGAGACTACTCAAATAGTACATGGTTGAGAAAACACATCTGACCTCTTAGCAAAATATATCCTGAGCTAATAAGGAGCTTCAAAATGGATGCTATACTCTCCACTCCTTTCATATTAACAATGTAAGTGTAGACCAGATGTGGCTTGAATTCAGAGAAATAGTATCAACGGCAATTGAGAGATTTATACTAAATAAATTAACAAATGGGAGAGCTGATGCCCATGGTACACAAAACTGGTCATAACAATGGTGCAGAAAAAATGAAAAAAAGTCCAATTTAAATGAACGCAAAATCTCCAAGATTGGCAATCTTTTACAGACATTTGAAATTTAGCAAGGACTTCAATACAAGATGTGTACAATAGTTTCCACAATGAAACTTTGTCTCAAAACCTGACAGAAAATGCAAAGGGATTCTGATCATACGTAAAGGATGCTAGTGGCAAGACACAATCAATGCCTTCTCTGCACAATAGCAACAAAAATACTATTGATGACAGTGCTGCTAAAGTGGAGTTACTAAACACAGCCCTCTGAAATTCTTTCACCAAAGAAGATGAAGTAAATATTGTAGAATTCTAATCAAGAACAGCTGCCAACATGAGTAGCTTAGAAGTAGATATCCTCAGAGTAGTGAAGCAACTTAAAACACTTAATAAAAGTAAGTCTTCTGGTCCAGGCTGTACACCAATTATGTTCATTTCAGAGTATGCCGATGCAATAGCTTCGTGCTTTACAATCATATACAACACAACCACATGCTTGATTTAAGACCTATACCCAAAGTCTCGAAAGTTGCAAGGTCACACTAATATTCAAGAAGCAACAGGAGTAATCTGCTAAATTACAGGCCCCTATCATCAACACTGATATGCAGCAGTATTTTGGAACATACACTGTCTTTGAACATTATGAATTATGGTGAAGAGAAGTCAATGTAGATTTAAAAAACATCTTTCTTGTGAAACACAAGTAGTTCTTTATGTACACAGAACAGAGTGCTATCAATAAGTGATTTCAAATTAATTTCATATTTCTAGATTTCCAGAAGGCTTCTGAAACTGTATCTCATCATGAGTGGCTTGCAATCAAATTGTGCACTTATGGAATATCATCTCAGTTATGTAATTGGATTCATGATTTCCTGTCAGAGAGGTCACAGTTCGCAGTAACTGATGGGAAGTCCCCAAAGGGAGTGTTATAGGGCCTCTGCTGCTCCTTACCTACACAACCAATTCAGGAGACAATCTGAGCACCCGTCTTAGGTTGTTTGCAGAGATTGCTGTCATTTATCGTCTAATAAAGTCATCTTAAAATCAAAACAAATTGCAAAATGATTTAGAAAAGATGTATGTGTGGTGTGAAAATTGGCAATTGACCCTAAATAATAAAAATAGTGAGGTCATTCACATAAGTACGAATAGGAATCCATTAAACTTCAGTTATACGATACATCAATCAAATATAAAGGCCTAAATTCAGCTAAATACCTAGGAATTACAATTAAAAACAACTTAAATTGAAAAGAACACACAGAAAATGTTGTGGGGAAGGTGAACCAAAGACTGCATTTTACTGGCAGAACACTTAGAAGATGCAACAGATCTACTAAAGAGACTGCCTACACTACTTCTGTCCATCCTCTTTTGGAGTACTGCTGTGCAGTGTGGGACCCTTACCAGATGGGATTAATGTAGTACATCGAGGAAGTTCAAAGAAGGGCAGCATGTTTTGTATTATCGAGAAATAGGGGAGAGAGTATCATGGGGTGAACTTCATTAAAACAAAGGTGTTTTTCATTGTGGTGGGATCTTCTCATGAAATTTCAATCACCATCTTTCTCCTCTGATTGTGAAAATATTTTTTTGACACTGACCTACAAAGGGTGAAATGATTATCATAATAAAATAGGGGAAATCTGAGCTTGCACAGACAGATATCGGTTTTCATTTTTTCCCATATGCTGTTCAAGAGTGGAACAACAGACAATTATTGTGAAGGTGGTTTGTTGAACCCTCTGCCAGGATTTATGTATGAACTGCAGAGTATCCTTGTAGATGTAGATATGTGCCAGGTATATAACTTTGAACTGTGTCACTTCATGTATCTTAAGATGCTATTCCTAAATCACAAACAGTATCAAGTGTTCACTGAAGTGATTAGCTTAATTTAATACAAAGCTATATTTGCTTACATTTACTTAAAGAACTAATGCTGAGTATATTTTATTTGCTATGCATATCTGAACCTGAAAAGTGTTTAGCAAAGTATGTTGTTGGCCATACTAGTTTAAGGGCCTCACTCATGTTCTAGGTAATATACTGAATTATAATAAGTGAAGTTTATTTCAATATAGTGTATCTATATCTTACACGATGATCCATAGTAAGAGTTCCTGCTAAAGAGTGTGTAGTAAATAATTTAACAGTTTTAGGGTACTTCACACGATAGACAGCGTGCACATTATTAATCACTCTCAGTTCATTAAATGACATTTGGTTAAGGTTTATGTGCTTGTACACAGTGAAGATTTGACTAGAACCACATTTGTGTATTGTAACGGGTTCAGGGTACCCATGTGTTAGTCACTGCGTGGTTCAAAAAATCTGTTAATTTTCATAACAACAACACAAAGCACGAAACTACAAGGTAATAAATACATTTTTTTGAAAATGTAGGCATTCTTTATGTGTTTCGGCCTCCTTAATTCAAAACCGATACTCACACAAATCACATACATTGGCAATAATGATAATATATACGAAAACACCATATGAAGCTCAGAAGTGGTACATCGCTTTCAACTTTTCAACTGCACCTTCAGCTGTCACTGCCACAGTTGTAATCATATGGGTGACTGCCCATAATCAAATAGTAAATGATACAAGTGAATCCACAACTGGCCTAGAGAGGTCATCTCATAACCACAGGGCACAGCATGGTCTGTGCTGTGTGCAAAGCAGCCCAATATAAGCCTTGTGCACCAGCCCCTCGGCCTCACTTATGTTTACTT